>NC_091362.1:17391616-17406616 GCF_038502225.1 Cherax quadricarinatus
CTCATGAGAGTGGGAGTGTCGTCGTCTCTCCCATGACAATGGGAGTGTCGTCGTCTCTCCCATGAAAGTGGGAGTGTCGTCGTCTCTCCCATGACAATGGGAGTGTCGTCGTCTCTCCCATGATAATGGGAGTGTCGTTTCTACCATGACAATGGGAGTGTCATCACTCCCATGGTAATGGGAGTAGTAATGGTAATGGGAGTTTCTTCTCTCCCATGGTAGTGGTAATGGTAATGGGAGTGTCGTCTCTCCCATGGTAATGAGAATTTTCGTCTCCTCCATGGTAATGATAGTGTCATCTGTTCCATGGTAATGGTAGTGTCATCTCCCCCATGGTAATAGGAGTGTCGTCTTTCCAATGGTAATGGTAGTGTCGTCTGTCCCATGTTAACGGTAGTGTCGTCTTTCCAATGGTAATGGTAGTGTCATCTCTCCTATGGTAATTGGAGTGTCGTCTGTCCCTTGCTAATGAGAGTACTCACCTAATTGTACTCGTCTAATTGTGGTTGCAGGGGTCAAGACTCAGCTCCTGGCCCCGCCTCTTCACTGACCGCTACTAGGCCCACTCTCTCCCTGCTCCATGAGCTTTATCATACCTCGTCTTAAAACTATGTATGGTTCCTGCCTCCACTACATCACTTGCCAGACTATTCCACTTCCTGACAACTCTATGACTGAAGAAATACTTCCTAACATTCCTTTGACTCATCTGAGTCTTCAACTTCCAATTGTGACCCCTAGTTTATGTGTCCGGTCTCTGGAACATCCTGTCTCTGTCCACCTCATCTATTCCACGCAGTATTTTGTATGTCGTTATCATGTTTCCCCTAACCCTTCTGTCCTCCAGTGCCGTCAGCCCTATTTTCCTTACCTTTCTTCGTAGGACATTTCCCTTAGCTCTGGAACTAGCCTTGTTGCAAACCTTTGCACTTTATCTAATTTCTTGACGTGTTTGACCAGGTGTGGGTTCCAAACTGGTGCTGCATACTCCAGTATGGGTCTGACGTACACGGTGTACTGAGTCTTGAACGATTCCTTACTGAGGTATCAGAAGCTGCAGCAGTTATCCGGTTGTGTGCTTCCGGAGACGTGCTCGGTATTATACTCACCCCAAGATCTTACTCCTTGAGTGAGGTTTGCAGTCTTTGGCCACCTAGCCTATTCTCTGTCTGCGGTCTTATTTGCCCTTCTCCAATTTTCATGATTTTGCATTTGGCAGGGTTAAATTTTAGGAGCCAGTTGCTGGATCACTCGTCCAGTCTGTCCAGGTCTCTTTGTAGTCCTGCCTGATCCTCATCTGATTTAATTCTCCTCATTAACTTTACATCATCTGCGAACAAGGACACTTCTGAGTCTATCCCTTCCATCATGTCATTCACATATACCAAAAATAGCATTGGTCCTAGGACTGACCCCTGTGGGACCCCGCTCGTCACAGGCGACCACTGTGATACCTCATCACGTGCCATGATTCGTTGTTGCCTCCCTGTCAGGTATTTTCTGATCCATTGCAGTGCCCTTCCTGTCATACGTGTCTGATTTTGTAGCTTCTTTATTAATCTCTGTGAAGAACTGTGTCGAAGGCCTTCTTGCAGTCCAAGAAAATGCAATCAACCTAACCCTCTCTCTCGTGTCTTACTTCTGTTACCCTGTCATTAAACTCTAGTAGGATTGTGACACAGGATTTGCCTTCCATGAATCTGTACTGGTTGTCGTTTATAATCTTATTCCATTCCAGGTGCTCCACCACTCTCCTTCTGATAATCTTCTCCATGACTTTGCATACTATACACGTCAGTGACACTGGTCTATAGTTCAGTGCATCGTTTCTGTTTCCTTTCTTAAAAATGAGGACTATATTTGCCGTCTTCCATACCTCAGGTAGTTGCCCAGTTTCAAGGGATGTGTTGAAAATTGTGGTTAGTGGCACACACAGCGTCTCTCTCCCTCTCTAAGGACCCACGGAGAGATGTCTGGTCCCACCGCCTTTGAGATATCAAGGTCACTTAACAGCTTCTTCACCTCATCGGTTGTGTGTTTTTCATCCAACACTTGTTGGTATATTCCTTGTTGGTGTGCCCCTCTGTTCTGTCTTCCCGGAGTCCACCCTGTCTCCACTGTAAATACCTCCTTAAATATCGTGTTGAGCTCCTCACATACTTCTTGGTCTTTTCTTCTTTCCTCAGCCTGATTACCTGATCCTTGACTGTTGTCTTCCTCCTGATGTGACCATACAGCAGTGTCGTCTCTCCCATGGTAATGAGTGTGTCATCTGTCCCTTGGTAATGGTAGTGTCGTCTCTCCCATGGTAATAGGAGCTGCTGCCACAGAAATATAACATTCTGCAAAACCCCCTCGCCATTATTATACTAATGATGATATATTGCAAAATCCAACAAATAATAACATTGAAAAATATTATTATACCAACAGCAACAATAATATTAATATATAATGAAATAATAATAATAATAATAATAATAATAATAATAATAATAATAATAATAATAATCATGTAATAATAATAATAATAATAATAATAATAATAATAATAATAATAATAATAATAATAATAATAATAATAATAATAATAATAATAATAATAATAATAATAATAATAATAATAATAATAATAAATCACAATATAATCTCTGTAATGCATTTAATAATGATTTGTTCTTATTATTGTTGGTGTTATTATTATTGTTATAATAATAATAATAATAATTATTATTATTATTATTATTATTATTATTATTATTATTATTATTATTATTATTATTATTATTATTATTATAAACATTCGTGTTGTTTTGTTTATATCTAACAAAATTAAGTTTGAACTTAGTTATCTACTAATCACATTGCTGGTGAAAAGTTCTTGATCCAAGGAGCTGGATATATCTCTCTATTTATTTATTTATATCTATCTATCTATCTATCTATCTATCTATCTATATATCTATCTATATATACATATATACATATATATATATATATATATATATATATATATATATATATATATATATATATATATATATATATATATATATATATATGAATGTGTGTGCGTGTAATAGACCGGATAATCATAGTTTAATAGCTGTTACTTAATCCTAGGAGGAATTATTCTGATTAGTTAATCCTGTATATGAAATTAATATAACTTTCTACATTGTAATACAGATACATATGCTATTACTGATTATCATTGTTACACTAAATACGCATATATACATATATATATATATATATATATATATATATATATATATATATATATATATATATATATATATATATATATATATATATATATATATATATATATATATATATATATATATATATATACATATCGATATTCATCCTGTGGATGGCAGTGGCTAGTTTATTGTGCAAATCTCATTTAGAACCGAATGATTCCCATTCCATGTCCCTCTACGACGGATTCCTCATCACTCTACGACGGATTTCTCGTCGGTCTACGACGGATTCCGTGTCGTTGTGCCAAACAATTACTTTCCCGCTGAACACACATCCGATGAAAATAAAATGAACCTTAATAAGATTTCGTAATTAAATGGTGATGGAGGGAGAGAAGCGCTAAACTCACATGAGGTCCAGACAGCACCTGGGGGAAGGATAACGGCGGAGCGCATTCAATTAGGTGTTGATCTCAGCGGAGGGTAGGGAGGGGAAGGTAACGTCAATTCCCCTGATCAAGAACCATTTGTTTACCAAGAATGTTGTGTCTCTACGGGAGAGAGAGAGAGAGAGAGAGAGAGAGAGAGAGAGATTTTAAATGAGCTGATGTCGGAAACAGCTCTTAGCTTATAAATAAAGTTAGGAATCCTTAACCTAACCTTGTTAAACCTTGTGTAAGAGAGTGAGAGAGAGCAACTAATCTCTCTCACCTAATCTTCCTCACCAGGCGCCCCGGCCAGCATCTGATAAGCAACAAACTACATGATTAACAAATTCGTATGCTAATCTTCTACCCTGAATGCCTCGACGGGAACTAAACGCCGCGAGGCTGGCGTAAAAGGTGTGTCCGTGGAGGGTGGTGGAGCCGGCTCCGGCATCCGGCTCCGGTACCCGATGTAGGCGACCGGCTTCACTGCCCATCAACGGCGTGGATCCGGCTTCGCTATCCGGGCTTCGTTTTCATCCTTTTCGGCGTCGCGCTCTAAGTGAACGGGTTAAAGAGTTCTAAATTGGCAAACGTTCTTAGCGATAATTGCTCTCTCTCGCTCCTACACGTTCAGCAGCACTCATTTCACATCCTTGTGCCGTTCATTTTGTACTGCACACGTGTTAAAATTATTATTATTATTATTATTATTATTATTATTATTATTATTATTATCATCATTATTATTATTATTATTATTATTATTATTATTATTATTATTATTATTATTATTATTATTATTATTATTACTATCATTATTGTATTATTATTATTATTATTATTATTATTATTATTATTATTATTATTATTATTATTATTATTATTATTATTATTATTATCATTATTGTATTATTATTATTATTATTATTATTATTATTATTATCATCATCATTATTATTATTATTATTATTATTATTATTATTATTATTATTATTACTATTATCATTATTGTATTATTATTATTATTATTATTATTATTATTATTATTATTATTATTATTATTATTATTATTATCATTATTATTATTATTATTATTATTATTATTATTATTATTATTATTATTATTACTATTATCATTATTGTATTATTATTATTATTATTATTATTATTACTATTATCATTATTGTATTATTATTATTATTATTATTATTATTACTATTATCATTATTGTATTATTATTATTATTATTATTATTATTATTATTATTATTATTATTATTATATTTATTATTTTATTATCATTATTTTTATTATATTCATTATTATTGTTCAGTTTTGGATGAGTGTTTTAATCGTGTTCAAAATTTGTCTTTGAATAAGAAACTTTAATGTAATGTTTACTGTACATGTGTTTATTATATTTCTGGGGAAGCGATAAACCCGTGAGGGGTTGTCATGAAGCTTCACAAAGAGCTAAAACCTCATGGGGCTAATTTCTTACAAAGCCGACGTTGAGGTCTTGCGTATTAATGCGGTTGTGGTGGGGTTGCGCTAAACCCATAGGGGAGGTGGGGGGGGAATGGAGCGTAATTAAGTTTGAGCCAAGGAAGGGGGGATCAGGTCAGACTCCACGGATCAAGAGCCCTCCTCACCGGCTACTACTACAATTGCTACAACTACTACCATTACTACTACTATTATCACTATTTAAGACCTTTAAAGCTTAGCGCATAGATTGACTGATTAATACTACTATTACTATATATACTATTAATAATGTTAATAATAATAATAGGACTTGACGTGCTGTTGGAGTGTGAGCAAAGTAACATTTATGAAGGGATTCAGGGAAACCGGTAGGCCGGACTTGAGTCCTGGAGATGGGAAGTACAGTGCCTGCACTCTGAAGGACGGGTGTTAATGTTGCAGTTTTATAACTGTAGTGTAAAGCACCCTTCTGGCAAGACAGTGATGGAGTGAATGATGGTGAAAGTTTTTCTTTTTCAGGCCACCCTGCCTTGGTGGGAAACGGCCGATGTGTTAATAATAATAATAATAATAATAATAATAATAATAATAATAATAATAATAATAATAATAATAATAATAATAATAATAATAATAATTCAAGGTAGAGGCCAAATGATTGGTTTTGTTAATATAAAAAAAATATATAAAAAGGCAAAACAAAGTATTGTTGTTAGAGAGACTTTTAATGCTTTCCATTTATAATATATTTACAAAGGTACAGCATCCATATTTAACACAGACTTAAAAATAATAAGTTTAACCTATAAATATGGTCAATGAGGTGAGCAAACGACGTCTTGGTGGTTTGAGCGAGTCTTCTGCGCCAGATACTGGTAGTCTTATTTACGTGGTCTTGCCTTCACGGGCCTGGCGTTCCCTCTCGGCCTCGGCGAAGGCGATCTGGTCCATGACGAACTGAGGGATGGGGTGGGGGAACTCAGGAGCCACGGGCAGCATGTCAGACTCAGGCTGGTAGCCGTTCTCGTCAGCCACGAACTTCAGGTATGCAGTTCGTCCGTCTTCCAAGGGGTAACTGAGGCAGAGAGATTATGAAAGACTCATTATTATTACATTCATGGGGCTAAACGAGTTTTTCAAGAAGTAACTCT
Organism: Cherax quadricarinatus; assembly: GCF_038502225.1. Taxonomy (NCBI): domain Eukaryota; kingdom Metazoa; phylum Arthropoda; class Malacostraca; order Decapoda; family Parastacidae; genus Cherax; species Cherax quadricarinatus. Next base: position 17,397,892 of record NC_091362.1, read on the forward strand.
GGCATAGGTATTATAATACTCGTTATTACATTCATGGGGCAGGGCTAAATCCGTACGGGTCATACAATACCTGAGCTTTCAATTTATTCGTCCTCACTAAAGTCAAACGCTCTTGAAGGGTAATATATTCGAGATTTCAAGGAATATGTGCTCAAATGTATGTTAATATCTAAGACAGAAATACAATTACTGACCTCCAGTGGCCGATGCTGTTTTCTCCTCCGTTCTCGCCTAAAGAGCCAGAGACGTGCATCTTAATGCCGTTCTCGGCCTCGAAGTCGAAGCTGTGAGCGCCGGTCTCGTCTGGGTGATGTTGCTCACTGTGAATTATGGCCACGGGAGGCTTATCCAAAGGCATCTTGTCGGCCATGATCCCGGCCACCAGCATAGCAACCAACACTGACTGTAACACAATAGCAACCAGTAAAACACTGCTACTGAAAAACAATCAATAAAACACCACCACTGAAACAATGCCTGAAACACAACAGCAACCAGTGAAACACCATCACTGAAACAAGCCATCTTATCAATCAGTAAATCGCCAGCACTGAAGTTACCATTATAGCCACGGCAACTAGCACACAAGCTACTATTATCTTTGAAACATACCATTATTAATGATACATACCGTCACATCAACCAGTGAAACTCCAGTACTGACACACTAGTTGAAACAGGTCATCCCAGCAACCAGTAACACATCGAAACTACCATTGTGCTCAACACACTACAACTTCCTCAACCATTGTTACTTCAACGATCAGTATCATTGAAGCACAACACTTCTACTACTACTACTGCAGCACGCCGTCACCTCTCCCACCACTGGCTGCAACACCAACACGTCTACCGCACTGGCTGCAACACCAACACGTCTACCACACTGGCTGCAACACCAACACGTCTACGACTAGTACACACTGTCACATCAGTCAGCGCTCCATAACAAACAATCAAGATTAACTGGGTAAAGTGGCTCCTCCCCCCAGTCCCACCGGGGTAATATGTTCTCCCAGTGACACCGAGGTCTTTAGAGCGCCCAATGAACTGTCTTCCCCATTCAGAGGGAATGGGGAATGAGAATTACCCTCTCTTCTCCTCGGGTCAATCCTCATTATTCCTTATTTCTAGGCGCTGAAGAACTTTATGAGTTCAACGCCTCCCCATATTATAATATTATAATCATGGGGGTCATACAGCACCTGGGGAATGGGAATTTATGAGGCTTTATCCGAGGAAGGGGATAATAGCTCCAATTTCTTTAATCTAGAATCCATTATAGTATGCGATATCCCGTAGCTCGATCGCTAGCGCACTAAGCTCACACACTGAGGTCCTTAGTTCGAATCGCCTCCGGTGCGGCTGAAAAACATTAGGGACGTGTTTCTATAGGTCGCCTGCTGTCCCTGTTCACCCATCAGTTTAAAATAGGTACCTGGGTGTTAGTCGACGGGTGTGGGTCGCATCCGGGGACAAAACTGACCTTAATTTGCCCGAAATGCTCAGCATAACAAGCGGCTTTCTATATAGTAGTATGTCATTGATGTCAGCTATAGTCTGTATACCTTGTACATGCACTTGAACAAATGAACTTATTATTATTATTATTATTGTTATTATTATTATTATTATTATTATTATTATTATTATTATTATTATTATTATTATTATTATTATTATTATTATTATTATCCTACCAGCATCAAACATTCACCCCTTCAGAAGATGAACATAATAACAAGAAAATGTCTTTATTCTCACGAGTCCCTCTAAATCTCTCACTGAGGTAATGAAAAGCCAGAAAGAGATGACGAAGAGACACTTGTATCACTGCTGAAAGCTGAAGAGATACTCACTAGCTTCATTATGATGGCTCCTGGGAGTATAGAGGCACACAAACACACACTGTGATGGTACTAGGTCATCTGCACTCCTTTATATCCAAATCCTCAAGGTGTCAAGGAGGTATGGCCTGTGGAGTTGTGGGATGGGGGAGAATAGAAGGAGTTGGGGGAGCCGTGGAGGAGGGAGAACGGTGTGGGGGGGAGGTTGGGGTAAGAGGGAGAGGAAGAAATGAGAGACTGGGTTTAGTTGGCGAGGGGATAGTGACGAGAGGCACAGTGAAGGAATAGGAACCTAGTGGTTAGGCTAGTCACGTAGTGGTGGTCGGCGACCTAGTTTGAGAACATTTTTCTTCAGCCTCGGCCTTGAAGGTTCGGGCGGGGAAAGTAGCTTTACCTATTTTGATGGTGTATATAAGGCTGCTACCGGAACGTGGCTGCTCACTACCACTCAGGACGCTGTAGACTTCCTCCTTCTTCTAGATACACTGCCAACACTAGTGAAGAAACAATGCGGTGACAAGCCTTTAATGGACCAACGTATCGTTCTATGTGGAGCTCTGCAGTGAGCATAACGTTGTGTCATTAAACGTCATTAGCGTCTATGTTTTTTCTGTGATCGAAATTATTCCACCCAGATGCAGGTATTCTGGGTTTATAATGGCCCAAACAGGTAAAATCTATGCGTCTTCGAAGGTCATTACTTTCTAACAGTATCCTATGGCTGATACTGTTGGAAAGTAATGACCCCCAGGATTTACTGTAGGATTTACCACAATCTTCGAAGCAGTGATAAACGCACTCTAGAGAGAAACACTTGACAGAATAACTGAAGCGCGTGCACCCCCTGCGACGGCTGGAAGCCAGAAGCTGGAGAATCAAGGTTGGAGCCTCTCTCCCCGCTGTTGTCAAATGAAGATTTTATATTTTATTTACTTCTCTTTTCATGTAATACTCCTCCCGATTAGTTATTATCATAATGTAATTATTATGTATTTTCAAATATATCGTGGGAGGGCTTATTGCATTCACAGACTTAATCAGAGCCGGGTTGGTTAGTGTAGTTTGTCATCAGTAAACTGAGTCGTCCAATAAGGCGTAAGTTTAAGTGGCCTTTAAGAACCATAATAACAATAACAACTGAGTTGTTGGTTCTTCTCCAGATTTATTTTTAGTTGTATTTTTCTGGACATTCATTTTTAAAGGAATGGACCAGGAAGCCAGTGGAAGATCACGGCCCTATAACCAAAAAAAAATCCACTGAGGGTCATCATGGGGCTAAGACCTGTATCACGAGGCATTTGTTCTGTTTCCTGACAAGTCTTACTTAACCTAACCTACAGATAAAAGACAAATAAATAACGAGATTGCTACTAATTTATTACTTAAAATAAAGGATTTTCTTTGTATCATAATAATAATAATTAGACAAGAAAAATAATGTTACATTGATATTATATAACTTTTATGTTGATAGACCAGAGAGAGCAAGAGAGGCCTCAGCCTCCCACGATTACCTCTGTAGAAGTTACATTTGTTTAAAGATTATTATCTCTGAATTACATTTGTCTGAGTAACATTGTGCTGTAGCAATAACCCATGTATTAAAGTTATGTATGTATTAAGGCCATTATGCATTAACGTCCTTATGTATTAAGGTTTTTATGTATTAAGGTCGCTAAGTACTTGGATTATTATTAGAGTAATTATGTTCCAGCAGTTACATTTGAGTTACATTATGCTTTTGTAGTCGGAGAATATCTTCGTAACACATTCAGTGGTGGATGGATTGAAGGAGAATCTGACTGGACGAGCATCTGATTGGACGAGTATCTGATTGGACGAGCGTCTGATTGGACGAGCGTCTGATTGGACGAGCGTCTGATTGGGCGAGCATCTGACTGGACGAGCATCTGATTGGACGAGCGTTTGATTGAATGAGCGTCTGACTGGACAATCGTCAACTCGTTCAAATTCAACTGGTACAAAATTACAACCAAGGGGATTTGCTAATCTCACAGGGGACATACAACAAGAATAGGTTTCAGTAAGAGATTACTGGGGATCTCTACCTGAGTGAGAGATTACTGGGGGTCCCTACCTCACTGAGAGATTACTGGGGGTCTCTACCTCAGTGAGAGATTACTGGGGGTCACTACCTCAGTGAGAGATTACTGGGGATTTCTACCTCAGTGAGAGATGACTGGGGGCCCCTACCTCAGTGAGAGATTACTTGGGGTCCCTATCTCACTGAGAGATTACTGGGGGTCCCTACCTCACTGAGAGATTACTGTGGGTCCCTACCTCACTGAGAGATTACTGGGGGTCTCTACCTCACTGAGAGATTACTGGAGGTCCCTACCTCACTGAGAGATTACTGGGGGTCCCTATGTCACTGAGAGATTACTGGGGGTCCCTACCTCACTGAGAGATTACTGGGGGTCCCTACCTCACTGAGAGATTACTGGGGGTCCCTACCTCACTGAGAGATTACTGGGGGTCCCTACCTCACTGAGAGATTACTGGGGGTCCCTACCTCACTGAGAGATTACTGGGGGTCCCTACCTCACTGAGAGATTACTGGGGGTCCCTACCTCACCGAGAGATTACTGGGGGTCCCTACCTCACTGAGAGATTACTGGGGGACCCTACCTCACTGAGAGATTACTGGGGGTCCCTACCTCACTGAGAGATTACTGGGGGTCTCTACCTCACTGAGAGATTACTGGGGGTCTCTACCTCACTGAGAGATTACTGGGGGACCCTACCTCACTGAGAGATTACTGGGGGTCTCTACCTCACTGAGAGATTACTGGGGGACCCTACCTCACTGAGAGATTACTGGGGGACTCTACCTCACTGAGAGATTTCTGGGGGACCCTACCTCACTGAGAGATTTCTGGGGGACCCTACCTCACTGAGAGATTTCTGGGGGACCCTACCTCACTGAGAGATTACTGGGGGTCTCTACCTCACTGAGAGATTACTGGGGGACCCTACCTCACTGAGAGATTACTGGGGGTCTCTACCTCACTGAGAGATTACTGGGGGTCTCTACCTCACTGAGAGATTACTGGGGGTCCCTACCTCACTGAGAGATTACAGGGGGACCCTACCTCACTGAGAGATTTCTGGATGTTCTGCCTCAATGAGACATGCATCTCTCTCTCAGTGAGAGACATCTAAAGATTTTTTGTATTTATGCCGTGAATGAAGCTACACGCAACACGTACCTGGATGCTGGTGAGGAGCTCTTGATTCACGGAACTGGAGCTGTACAACCCAAACATGTTCAACCCTAATCATGTATAAAGAAGCTCAGCCCTGAGAGACATTGTTGTTATTATTATTATTATTATTATTATTATTATTATTATTATTATTATTATACAACAACAACAACAACAACAACAACAACAACAACAATAATAATAATAATATAATAATAATAATAATAATAATAATAATAATAATAATAATAATAATAATAATAATAATAATAATAATAATAATAATAATAATAATAATAGAATTCTAATTCTTCTTGCAATATGTTTATAAGCTTCAATTTCAATAGTACGGCCACGGTAGGACCACAAATGGGACCACAGTAGGACCACGGTAGGACCACAAATGGGACCACAGTAGGACCACGGTAGGACCACAATGGGACCACAGTAGGACCACAGTAGGACCACAATGGGACCACAGTAGGACCACGGTAGGGCCACAAATGGGACCACAGTAGGACCACGGTAGGACCACAAATGGGACCACAGTAGGACCACGGTAGGACCACAAATGGGACCACAGTAGGACAACGGTAGGACCACAAATGGGACCACAGTAGGACCACGGTAGGACCACAAATGGGACCACAGTAGGACCACGGTAGGACCACAAATGGGACCACAGGCACCTGACACATGCATTTTAAACTTTTTTCTTTTTTTTGGGGTAATCTCTTTTGACATTTTTCCGCTCTGGTGGTGACTCATTGTGTGCGATTTTTACTGACCCATTGTTAACTCCTCTCTCTCTCTCTCTCTCTCTCTCTCTCTCTCTCTCTCTCTCTCTCTCTCTCTCTCTCTCTCTCTCTCTCTCTCTCTCTCTCTCTCTCTCTCTCTCTCTCTCTTTCTATCTATATCTCGATATGTATGTATGTATCTATCTCTCTATCTTTCTAGCACACTCACATACACACTTAAGAGGAATTTATTAAGCTAATACAGGCTGAATTAAGAGGACCAGGATCAAGGGGACACAGATGGAAGCTGGAGACACATGAGCCATAGGGATGTCAGGAAGTATTTCTTTAGTCTCAGGCTTGTTGGAAAGTGGAAAGACTTGGATGAGGCAGCAGTGGTGGAGACAGACTCCATACACAGCTTCAAGAGTAGATATGATTAGACCTAAGAAGCCAGAACTCAGTGATGTCGATGAAAGTGGTCAAAGAGGCGGGGCCAGGAGCTACGCCTTGACCCCCAAAAACTGACATTAAAAAAGAATATATGAAAACATCAGATTTTGATAATAATAATAATAATAATAATAATAATAATAATAATAATAATAATAATAATAATAATAATAATAATAATAATAATAATAATAATAATAATAATAATAATAATAATAATAATAATAATCATTATTATTATTATTATTATTATTATTATTATTATTATTATTATTATTATTATTATTATTATTATTATTATTATTATTATTATTATTATTATTTTTATTATTTTTATTATTATTATTATTGTTACACTTGTTATTATAAATAATTATCATCTTCATATTCTTGAAAAAGCGCTTAATCCGTAGGGGTTATGCAGCTTGGAGGGTATCTCTAATTCCTTGGATCCAAAGCTCTTCACCAGCTTCAGGGCGAGAGGGAGAGAGAGAAAGAGAGAGATGAAACACAGGAGCACATGAAAGAGAACACCATACGCAGCTTCTAGCACAGGTATGAACTGAGCTCTTAGAATCCAGGAATCAGCAAAGCCGGCAGGTAGGAGCCTCACATGCAGAACCAGGAGCTATGTATCTACCCATGTAAACAGAATTAGGTGATTGCAAATTAATTTCCTGTCAACTGTCTGCATTCAGTTACCAGCGACCTGGTAACGAGCAGGTCCTGACACCTGGTAACGAGCAGGTCCTGAGACCTGGTAACGAGCAGGTCCTGACACCTGGTAACGAGCAGGTCCTGACACCTGGTAACGAGCAGGTCCTGAGACCTGGTAACGAGCAGGTCCTGACACCTGGTAACGAGCAGGTCCTGAGACCTGGTAACGAGCAGGTCCTGACACCTGGTAACGAGCAGGTCCTGACACCTGGTAACGAGCAGGTCCTGACACCTGGTAACGAGCAGGTCCTGACACCTGGTAACGAGCAGGTCCTGAGACCTGGTAACGAGCAGGTCCTGACACCTGGTAACGAGCAGGTCCTGAGACCTGGTAACGAGCAGGTCCTGACACCTGGTAACGAGCAGGTCCTGAGACCTGGTAACGAGCAGGTCCTGACACCTGGTAACGAGCAGGTCCTGAGACCTGGTAACGAGCAGGTCCTGAGACCTGGTAACGAGCAGGTCCTGAGACCTGGTAACGAGCAGGTCCTGAGACCTGGTAACGAGCAGGTCCTGACACCTGGTAACGAGCAGGTCCTGAGACATGGTAACGAGCAGGTCCTGAGACCTGGTAAAGAGCAGGTGGTGCCAGCCAGACTCGTGTTATAAGTAGGTATTCCTTTACTAGATGGCATCCCTAGAGGAGGTATACCTTTACTAGAGTGTATTCTCATAGAAGGTATGCCTTTACTAGAGTGGATTCCTATAGTAGGCATACATTTACCGGAATCCATTCCTAAAGTAGGTATGCCTTTACTAGAGTGCATTCCAACAGTAGGTATGCCTTTACTAGAGTGCATTCCAACAGTAGGTATGCCTTTACTGGAGTGGATTCCTACAGTAGGTATGCCTTTACTGGAGTGGATTCCTACAGTAGGTATTCCTTTACTATAATGGATAGTTTAATGGGGATACCTTCCTACAGTAGGTATCCCCAGAAGTGAATCATAAAAATAAGTTATTCCTTCAGCAGAGGAAATTTTAAGGTATGAATATAAGTCTGATTAGAGATAAGAAATATACTTTACCGAAATGACTCTTCAGGAAATCTCTCTAGTGCATCAAGAGGATTTTTTTCCCACAATGATTTAGCCTTTTATTTCATTTTTATTTGTTTCCATGTGATTATTTGAGAATTTCTTCATTTACACAGATTCCCGTGTCCCGGAGCTCAATTGGTAGCGCACTCAGCTCTCACACTGAGGTTCGGGGTTCAATCACCGGTATGGGTGGAAACATTAAGGCGTGTTTCATTAAGACACCTGCTGTCCATATTCACCTAGCAGCAAAATAGGTATCTGGGTGTTAGTCGACTGGTGTGGGTCGCATCCTGGGGATAAAATTGACATAATTTGCGGGAAATGCTCAGCATAACAAGCGGCTTTCTATATAGTAGTATGTCACTGATGTCAGCTATGGTCTGTATACCTTGTACATGTACTTGTAGAAATAAATATATTATTATTATTATTATTATTATTATTATTATTATTATTATTATTATTATTATTATTATTATTATTATTATTATTATTATTCAGAATTTTCGACGCTTGTATGTGACTAAGTGACGTAGGTTCATATACTTTATTTTTGTGGTCGTTTGTACATTTATTATTTTTGGCTTAAAAATTCTCCTCTTTCTCCCCCCCCCCCTCTCTCTCTCTCTCTCTCTCTCTCTCTCTCTCTCTCTCTCCCCTCTCTTCTTCCCCCTCCACCCAGTAAATTTTGAAATAATCAAGAT
>NC_091362.1:17409116-17414116 GCF_038502225.1 Cherax quadricarinatus
CGACCCCTGCAACCACAACTAGGTGAGTACACACAGTAGCAACAACAGCAGAAAACTACTGAATGGACTGACTGCCATAAAAATTATATAATGAAAACGCAGCTTTAAAAATGAGATGACAGGTGTTAAGGGAGTAATGAGATGACAGGTGTTAAGGGAGTAATGAGATGACAGGTGTTAAGGGAGTAATGAGATGACAGGTGTTAAGGGGTAATGAGATGACAGGTGTTAAGGGAGTAATGAGATGACAGGTGTTAAGGGAGTAATGAGATGACAGGTGTTAAGGGAGTAATGAGATGACAGGTGTTAAGGGGGTAATGAGATGACAGGTGTTAAGGGAATAATGAAATGACAGGTGTTAAGGGAGTAATGAGAGGACAGGTGATAAGGGAGTAATGAGATGACAGGTGTTAAGGGAGTAATGGGATAACAGGTGTTAAGGGAGTAATGAGATGACAGGTGTTAAGGAAGTAATGAGATGACAGGTGTTAAGGGAGTAATGAGATGACAGGTGTTAAGGGGGTAATGAGATGGCAGGTGTTAAGGGAGTAATGAGATGACAGGTGTTAAGGGAGTAATGAGATGACAGGTGTTAAGGGGGTAATGAGATGACAGGTGTTAAGGGAGTAATGGGATAACAGGTGTTAAGGGAGTAATGAGATGACAGGTGTTAAGGGAGTAATGGGATAACAGGTGTTGAGGGAGTAATGAGATGACAGGTGTTAAGGGAGTAATAGGATAACAGGTGTTAAGGGAGTAATGGGATAACAGGTGTTAAGAGAGTAATGGGATAACAGGTGTTAAGGGGGTAATGAGATGACAGGTGTTAAGGGAGTAATGGGATAACAGGTGTTAAGGGAGTAATGGGATAACAGATGTTAAGGGGGTAATGAGATGACAGGTGTTAAGGGGGTAATGAGATGACAGGTGTTAAGGGAGTAATGGGATAACAGGTGTTAAGGGGGTAATGAGATGACAGGTGTTAAGGGGGTAATGAGATGACAGGTGTTAAGGGAGTAATGGGATAACAGGTGTTAAGGGGGTAATGAGATGACAGGTGTTAAGGGAGTAATGGAATAACAGGTGTTAAGGGAGTAATGGGATAACAGGTGTTAAGGGGGTAATGAGATGACGGGTGTTAAGGGGGTAATGAGATGACAGGTGTTAAGGGAGTAATGGGATAACAGGTGTTAAAGGGTAATGAGATGACAGGTGTTAAGGGGGTAATGAAATGACAGGTGTTAAGGGAGTAAAGGGATAACAGGTGTTAAAGGGTAATGAGATGACAGGTGTTAAGGGGGTAATGAGATGAGAGGAGAAGTAGCACCGGGAAGGTGATCAATAAGACTTATGTGCAACACCTGGGTATCTTCAGTCAGTGTTGCTTTATCGATTTAATACAAAGTTACAAGACGGAGCCTCTTATAATGGGGCCAGTGGAAGAAGGGGAATAGACGCAGCAGTTGAAGACTGCTTCACATCTGGGCAGGGCTAACTAGTGGTAGTAAGTCAAGCCAATGAGGAAGGTATTAGGTTTGTCAGAAAACAGGACAAGTGTTTCCCGACGTGGTTAAGTTTAATATGTTTATTATGCACCCCATACCCATCCTGTGGGCGGTAGTCAAAAGATTACAGAGGTACATAATGGGTCCAGGGACTGGGCCTCAAAGTTTTGATAGCTGAGCAAGTTACAGAGGTAATGAATTCACAATTTACAAAGGTAATGAACTCACAATTTACAAAGGTAATGAACTCCAGGTAGGTCTAGTCACAATTAGTCATATGATAACCCGCAGCTGGAGCTTTTGGTCATCTGACCGAGGCCTTCCGCTGAATTACTGTGTCCACCCGTTTAAAAATTATAGTTCTGATTATAACCATTTATTGTATTTTTATATCAGGCCAGTAAAGTCTACCATAGATTTATCGATGGAGTAGTAGAAGATAGGGTCACATGTGGGCGGGGCCCATCGAGTAGCGGATTTACCGATACCCGGACCGAGTGCTCGCTTATGGTCCCGACCACTGAGGGCCCTCTTTCCCCAAATAGTTAACCCTTTGCATCTTAAGCCTTCGTGAGCCCCGTCTGGCTCAAATAATCGTACGTCTGGCTCAAGTAATCGTGCTTCTGGCTATTGCACAACAGCTGAGAACAGTTAGAGGGCCCTTAATCCCTCCGTAAATGTTCTGTTTAGGGCCCCTGGATGTCTAAATCCACCAGTGTCCCGCCCACTAGTGGGATTTAATGTAGATAAATTTCATGCAATGGCAGTGAAGAATATAGATTGTGACACAATACTTAACATAGAAAGAGAGAGAGAGAGAGAGAGAGAGAGAGAGAGAGAGAGAGAGAGAGAGAGAGAGAGAGAGAGAGAGAGAGAGAGAAAGAGAGAGAGAAAGAGACAGACACAGAGAGAGAGAGAGAGAGAGAGAGAGGGCCCTAGGAGTTATTAAAGAAAAAATAATATCCCCGAAGATCATATACACGAAACTAAAAGAAACTCATGTACACGAAACTATAAGTAACCCATATACACGAAACTATAACAAACAAATATATAACGAAACTATAAAATATTCATATAATTGAGACTATAAGAATCTCATATACTACACTATTGAATTTTATAATATCTTACAAATATATGTATAAAGAATGTTTAAAAAAAATATTAACTACTTACAAAAGCCCAAAGTTGTAATATCCAGCGGCATTACGCTGCCCATAACTAAAAAAAAAGTGAATTAATTATGAGTCACTGTGAGAGAAAGAAAATACTTAAGTTTCCGATCTAACTGACATGACGAGGATAGGTGATATGATAACCACATTTAAGGTTATAAAAGGACATGATAACCTCATATAAGGTCATAAAAGGACATAATAGAACAGACTCAGCAGAGTCCATGGCCATCATCAAGACACACAACTCCACTGAAGACTTGGTTTCGTATTCACACTTGCATATAGTGTCTAGTTCTTGGGTTAGTTGATTGTGAGGGTCTGGTTGTTGATATTCCGATGCTGGTATTGGATTATTGAGGAAATACGAGAGTTGGGAACTCCGATTGTCGCTGCTGGTGCTGTTGGTGCTGGTGCTGCAGCTGCTGCTGCTGCTGACTGCAGCTGCTATAGCTGCTGCTGCTACTGACTGCTGCTGCTGCAGCTGCTGCTGCTTCTGTTGTTGCTGCTGATGCTGACTGCTGCTGCTGCTGCTGCTGCTGCTGCTGCTGCTGCTGCTGCTGCTGCCGACTACTGCTGCTGCTGGTGCTGTCGCTGCTGCTGCTGTGGTGCTGCTGACTACTACTACTGCTGCTGCTGGTGTACAGTTCGCTGTAAGTTAACCAGGTTTTCGTTATAGAGTCAACATCACACATACACACACACATTCGAAGGTCATCGACTAACGTGGCATACTGCCATTGCTAAGGATGGATGATTGGCACTGTTGGCCATTGTCTCTGTTGAATGGCTGGCACTGTTGACTGTCACCTCTGTTAAATGGGTGGTAACGATTGTTGCAGCTTGCCACTACAGGACTCTGGTGACTGGGAGGAACAAGCCAACAAGCGTACATAAAAACACGTAATAAGAAACAAGACTTTAATATAAAGACCTAACAAGACTCGGTTAGACGTCGTCTTAATGAAAGACTGTCTTTGTATAACGGGTCTTTATATAACAAATCTCAATGATCATTCTATATTTTTTGTATAAAATTTTTCAAGCATTTATGGAAAAATCCATTTTTTCCTTTAAAAATAAGTATTGTTAAAAATAATTAATTTAGAGTAAAAAAATAACGGAACTTACAAATTTTAAGGATTTTAATTTTATACTTAATTATGAAAAAGTGTGACAAGTGTGGCGAGACTGTGCGCAGGGAGACACAGATCTAGTTTCCGTGGCCAAATTTGTATTCAGTGGAAGATTTCATAGTCATTCTGTTAACAGGTGCGCAATAACATCACAGTAAACAGGTGATATCACAATATGCAAAGCACCACTGTGAAAAAAATTGTTAACTTCCAAGAACTTTCGTAATTTCTCACGAAAGTGCTTGGAAGTTCCACTATTTTTCACAGTGGCTGTTTTGCTTATCAGGTAAATATATACAAAATAAATCTATCATTGATAAATAAATACCTTTATTCATTTTTGGGGGGATAAGAAAATTATAGTGAGTACCTGGTTTGTCAAAATTTATTCGCCGCTCATACAGGTTTTGAGCAGTGGGTGATTTCTCAGGCAAGTTCTTTAAGATATATATTCTCTAGTTCGGAGGATTTATCTGGTCACTCTGCCACACTGTATAAAAATAAACTGTAAACAAAACATTAAATGGAAATTCAATTTATATTTCGATCCCAGGCAGAGTACAAAAACAGCTCAACAAATCTACCTTCGATTTTTGCCCGAGTCACTCTCAACAATAACACAACAGCCATTGTGAGTTAGTCAAACCGCCATTTACTCCAGCGAAAGCGTTAGAATGCACTTTTTTTCCTTCCAGCACTCAGCCACTTAGAGGGTCGTACTACCCACACGAATAACCATAAACATGCGCGTAGAAGAACAGACACTGAGTAGCACGACTTGTCTTCCTAATGAGATCTTTTTCAAATCATAAATAAGAGCTCCCGTCTCAGCTGGTTCTTCTGCACCGCCTTTGTCCTCCCACCAGACAACTTGTCATATCTGTGCTGTTAGGTAATACGTCGAGTGAACAGGGATGATACATATCTGAGTGATTTGGCTGATTTACGTCTGAGCACACAGGATAAATACACAGAGAGGTGTATGTCTCTCGGTATATAATGGATTGAAAGTTCACATTAATCCCCATTTAAGGAATTAAAACATTCTTGACTGGTGGTAAACAGGTGATAGGCTGTATTGATGACCCATCCATTAACCTGAGTGATCATAGTTGACACATGTCTGAGTGCTCAGGTTTGACAAATGTCTGAGTGCTCAGGTTTGACACATATCTGAGTGC
>NC_091362.1:17419116-17496616 GCF_038502225.1 Cherax quadricarinatus
TGACTAACAAAAGCACTCCTACACCAGCGTCAGGAGACACTTGTCCTCGCTCCTGACTAACAAAAGCACTCCAACACCAGCGTCAGGAGACACTTGTCCTCGCTCCTGACTAACAAAAGCACTCCTACACCAGCGTCAGGAGACACTTGTCCTCGCTCCTGACTAACAAAAGCACTCCAACACCAGCGTCAGGAGACACTTGTCCTCGCTCCTGACTAACAAAAGCACTCCTACACCAGCGTCAGGAGACACTTGTCCTCGCTCCTGACTAACAAAAGCACTCCTACACCAGCGTCAGGAGACACAGGGGCTGACAAATGAAAAAATAAATTTCCATGTCACTTCTAACATGCGACCAATTCAAAAGAAAAGCGACTCACCTCACAACCTGTTTCAGAGGCGTGTCTGACTGCTTCAGGTCATAATACCACTAACGTGACCCCTATTCAGTGTGACCCCCTCTTCGCAAAGGGCATTAGTGTGACCCCCTCCCCCCCGTCCCACCTTGAAGATACTGGGCCAGTCACTGCCTCAGTAGCAGCGTCAGGACCTCCTCAACTTTCTGACTACTGTCACTTATGTTGGCAGTGTCCGCAGGGGGAGGAGGGCGGGGCCGCTGCGGCGGAGCCGCCTCGCTATTGCTTGAGTGCCCAGCGACTAGGCGGAGTCAAGGGCAAAGTGGGCGGAGTCTCAGGACTGGGTACTCCAGCAGGGAGATATTCTGAGACAACTGCTCTACCATATGGTATACACACCGCATAGTGTTTATATTATAATGTAAATATTGAAAGGTGTGCGTTACAATCACTGTGAAAAAATTAAATTCTAAGCGCTTTCGTGATTTCTCATGTTATCAAGGCTCTATTATAAAAATAAAACAGCAGAAGGCTTATAAGGCTGAGATATCACCTCACATACGACATTACATCCGTCCCAGCATGATGCGGGCGCTAGTGTCAATGATCAAACGTTATCAATGAGTTTAAATGCAGTGATATCGTTTAAATACACTGATGGCATTTAAATACATTGATAGCGTATCCCCTTGTGGGAGTGTGGGAGTGTGAGTGTGGGAGTGTGGAAGTGTGAGAGTGTGGGAGTGTGAGAGTGTGGGAGTGTGGGAGTGTGAGAGTGTGGGAGTGTGAGAGTGTGGGAGTGTGGGAGTGTGGGAGTGTGAGTGTGGGAGTGTGGGAGTGTGGAAGTGTGAGAGTGTGGGAGTGTGGGAGTGTGGGAGTGTGAGTGTGGGAGTGTGGGAGTGTGAGAGTGTGGGAGTGTGGAAGTGTGAGAGTGTGGGAGTGTGGGAGTGTGGAAGTGTGAGAGTGTGGGAGTGTGGGAGTGTGAGTGTGGGAGTGTGAGTGTGGGAGTGTGAGTGTGGGAGTGTGGGAGTGTGAGAGTGTGGGAGTGTGGGAGTGTGGGAGTGTGGGAGTGTGGGAGTGTGGGAGTGTGGGAGTGTGGAAGTGTGAGAGTGTGGGAGTGTGGGAGTGTGGGAGTGTGGGAGTGTGAGAGTGTGGGAGTGTGGGAGTGTGGGAGTGTGAGAGTGTGGGAGTGTGGGAGTGTGGAAGTGTGAGAGTGTGGGAGTGTGGGAGTGTGGGAGTGTGAGTGTGGGAGTGTGGGAGTGTGAGAGTGTGGGAGTGTGGGAGTGTGGGAGTGTGAGTGTGGGAGTGTGGGAGTGTGAGAGTGTGGGAGTGTGGGAGTGTGGGAGTGTGGGAGTGTGGGAGTGTGGGAGTGTGGGAGTGTGAGAGTGTGGGAGTGTGGGAGTGTGGGAGTGTGAGAGTGTGGGAGTGTGGGAGTGTGGAAGTGTGAGAGTGTGGGAGTGTGGGAGTGTGGGAGTGGGAGTGTGAGAGTGTGGGAGTGTGGGAGTGTGGGAGTGTGGGAGTGTGAGTGTGGGAGTGTGGGAGTGTGAGAGTGTGGGAGTGTGGGAGTGTGGGAGTGTGAGAGTGTGGGAGTGTGGGAGTGTGGGAGTGTGAGTGTGGGAGTGTGGGAGTGTGGGAGTGTGAGAGTGTGGGAGTGTGGGAGTGTGGGAGTGTGAGAGTGTGGGAGTGTGGGAGTGTGGGAGTGTGGGAGTGTGGGAGTGTGGGAGTGTGAGAGTGTGGGAGTGTGGGAGTGTGAGAGTGTGGGAGTGTGGGAGTGTGTGAGTGTGGGAGTGAGGGAGATGAGTGTGGGAGTGTGGAAGTGAGGGAGTGTGGGAGTGTGGGAGTGTGAGAGTGTGGGAGTGTGGGAGTGTGGGAGTGTGAGAGTGTGGGAGTGTGGGAGTGTGGGAGTGTGAGAGTGTGGGAGTGTGGGAGTGTGTGAGTGGGAGTGTGTGGGTGTGTGGGGGTGTGGGAGTGTGAGTGTGAGAGTGTGGGAGTGAGAGAGTGTGGGAGTGTGGGAGTGTGTGAGTGTGTGAGTGTGGGAGTGTGGGAGTGTGAGAGTGTGGGAGTGTGGGAGTGTGGGAGTGTGAGAGTGTGGGAGTGTGGGAGTGTGGGAGTGTGAGTGTGGGAGTGTGAGAGTGTGGGAGTGTGGGAGTGTGGGAGTGTGGGAGTGTGAGAGTGTGGGAGTGTGGGAGTGTGGGAGTGTGGGAGTGTGAGAGTGTGGGAGTGTGGGAGTGTGGGAGTGTGGGAGTTTGGGAGTGTGGGAGTGTGGAAGTGTGAGAGTGTGGGAGTGTGGGAGTGTGGGAGTGTGAGTGTGGGAGTGTGGGAGTGTGAGAGTGTGGGAGTGTGGGAGTGTGGGAGTGTGAGTGTGGGAGTGTGGGAGTGTGAGAGTGTGGAAGTGTGGGAGTGTGGGAGTTTGGGAGTGTGGGAGTGTTCGCTCAGGATTACAATTCATCTGAATAAAAATTTCTTTTGTGTTGGGAATACAATTTGGTCATCATTTTGTAGTTATTTTTGAGATTGCTTAGTTCCTGAGAGAGAGAGAGAGAGAGAGAGAGAGAGAGAGAGAGAGATTAAAGCATTCTTTTGTGTGGGGATGGGTTGTGTTGGTGGGTAGGCTACACAAAGGCTTACTGAGGGTTCCGGAGCCTCGTGAATACCGTGTGTACGTCCATGTCTGGGACTGTGTCATCTTTAAAACATGATGTTTGAGTGCACTTCGTAAGTGGGTGGTGGTGTGGGTAGTGGTGGTTGTGGTGGAGTGGGTAGTGGTGGTTGTGGTGGTGTAAGTAGTGGTGGTTGTGGTGGTGTGGGTAGTGTTGGTTGTGGTGGTGTGGGTAGTGTTGGTTGTGGTGGTGTGGGTAGTGGTGGTTGTGGTGGTGTGGGTAGTGTTGGTTGTGGTGGTGTGGGTAGTGGTGGTTGTGGTGGTGTGGGTAGTGGTGGTTGTGGTGGTGTGGGTAGTGGTGGTTGTGGTGGTGTGGGTAGTGTTGGTTGTGGTGGTGTGGGTAGTGTTGGTTGTGGTGGTGTGGGTAGTGGTGGTTGTGGTGGTGTGGGTAGTGTTGGTTGTGGTGGTGTGGGTAGTGGTGGTTGTGGTGGTGTGGGTAGTGTTGGTTGTGGTGGTGTGGGTAGTGTTGGTTGTGGTGGTGTGGGTAGTGTTGGTTGTGGTGGTGTGGGTAGTGTTGGTTGTGGTGGTGTGGGTAGTGGTGGTTGTGGTGGTGTGGGTAGTGTTGGTTGTGGTGGTGTGGGTAGTGTTGGTTGTGGTGGTGTGGGTAGTGGTGGTTGTGGTGGTGTGGGTAGTGGTGGTTGTGGTGGTGTGGGTAGTGGTGGTTGTGGTGGTGTGGGTAGTGTTGGTTGTGGTGGTGTGGGTAGTGGTGGTTGTGGTGGTGTGGGTAGTGTTGGTTGTGGTGGTGTGGGTAGTGTTGGTTGTGGTGGTGTGGGTAGTGGTGGTTGTGGTGGTGTGGGTAGTGGTGGTTGTGGTGGTGTGGGTAGTGGTGGTTGTGGTGGTGTGGGTAGTGTTGGTTGTGGTGGTGTGGGTAGTGGTGGTTGTGGTGGTGTGGGTAGTGTTGGTTGTGGTGGTGTGGGTAGTGTTGGTTGTGGTGGTGTGGGTAGTGTTGGTTGTGGTGGTGTGGGTAGTGGTGGTTGTGGTGGTGTGGGTAGTGTTGGTTGTGGTGGTGTGGGTAGTGTTGGTTGTGGTGGTGTGGGTAGTGGTGGTTGTGGTGGTGTGGGTAGTGGTGGTTGTGGTGGTGTGGGTAGTGGTGGTTGTGGTGGTGTGGGTAGTGGTGGTTGTGGTGGTGTGGGTAGTGGTGGTTGTGGTGGTGTGGGTAGTGGTGGTTGTGGTGGTGTGGGTAGTGGTGGTTGTGGTGGTGTGGGTAGTGGTGGTTGTGGTGGTGTGGGTAGTGGTGGTTGTGGTGGTGTGGGTAGTGGTGGTTGTGGTGGTGTGGGTAGTGGTGGTTGTGGTGGTGTGGGTAGTGGTGGTGTGGTTGATGTTGTGGGTAGTGGTGGTGCTGTGGTGGCGTGGGTAGTGGTGGTGCTGTGGTGGTGTGGGTAGTGGTTATGGTGGTGGTGGTGTTGTAGGTAGTGGTGGAGTGGTTGATGTTGTGGGTAGTGGTGTGGGTAGCGGTGGATTGGGTAGTGGTGGTGTGGGTAGTGGTGCGGGTAGTGGTGGTGGTGTTGTGGGTAGTGGTGTGGATAGTGATGGAGTAGTTGATGTGAGTGGTGGTGTGGGTAGTGGTGGTGTGGGTGGTGGTGTTGTGGGTAGTGATGTGAGTAGTGGTGTCAGTAGTGGTGTGGGTAGTAGTGGCTGTGCTGGTGATGTTGTGGGTAGTGGTGGTGTGGTTGATGTTGTGGGTAGTGGTGTGGGTAGTCTTGGTTGTGGTGGTGATGTTGTGGGTAGTGGTGGTGTGGTTGATGTTGAGGGTAGGGGTGTGGATAGTGGTGGTTGTGGTGGTGATGTTGTGGGTAGTGGTGGTGTGTTTGATGTTGTGGGTAGTGGTGTGAGTAGTGGTGTGGGTAGGGGTGTGGGTAGTAGTGGTGGTGTGGTGGTGGTGTTGTGGGTAGTGGTTGTGATGGTGGTGGTGTTGTGGGTAGTGGTTGTGATGGTGGTGGTGGTGTTGTGGGTAGTGGTGTGAGTAGTGGTGGTGTGGGTGGTGATGCTGTGGGTAGTGGTGTGGCAAGTGGTGTGAATAGTGGTGGGGTGGGTGGTGATGCAGTGGGTAGTGGTGTGGGTAGTGGTGGTGTAGGTAGTGGTGTGGGTAGTGGTGTGGGTAGTGGTGGGGGTAGTGGTGTGGGTAGTGGTGGTGTGGGTAGTGGTGTGGGTAGTGGTGTGGATAGTGGTAATTGTGGTAATGGTGGTGTGGGTGGTGATAATGTGGGTTGTGGTGATGGTGGTGTGGGTGGTGGTAGTGTGGGTGGTGATGGTGGTGTGGGTGGTGATAGTGTGGGTGGTGATGGTGGTGTGGGTGGTGATAGTATGGGTGGTGATGGTGTGGGTGCTGATAATATGGGTGGTGATGGTGTGGGTGGTGATAGTGTGGGTGGTGATAGTGTGGGTGGTGATAAAGTGGATGGTGATGGTGGTGTGGGTGGTGATAGTGTGGGTGGTGATGGTGGTGTGGGTGGTGATGGTGGTGTGGGTGGTGATAGTGTGGGTGGTGATGGCGGTGTGGGTGGTGATAGTGTGAGTGGTGATGGTGGTGTGGGTGGTGATAGTGTGGGTGGTGATGGTGGTGTGGGTGGTGATAGTGTGGGTGGTGATGGTGGTGTGGGTGGTGATAGTGTGGGTGGTGATGGTGGTGTTGGTGCTGATAGTGTGGGTGGTGATGGTGGTGTGGGTGGTGATAGTGTGGGTGGTGATGGTGATGTGGGTGGTGATAGTGTGGGTGGTGATGGTGGTGTGGGTGGTGATAGTGTGGGTGGTGATGGTGGTGTGGGTGGTGATGGTGGTGTGGGTGGTGATGGTGGTGTGGGTGGTGATGGTGGTGTGGGTGGTGATAGTGTGGGTGGTGATGGCGGTGTGGGTGGTGATGGCGGTGTGGGTGGTGATGGAGGTGTGGGTGGTGATAGTGTGGGTGGTGATGGTGGTGTGGGTGGTGATAGTGTGGGTGGTGATGGTGGTGTGGGTGGTGATAGTGTGGGTGGTGATGGTGGTGTGGGTGGTGATAGTGTGGGTGGTGATGGTGGTGTGGGTGGTGATGGTGGTGTGGGTGGTGATAGTGTGGGTGGTGATGGTGGTGTGGGTGGTGATAGTGTGGGTGGTGATGGTGGTGTGGGTGGTGATAGTGTGGGTGGTGATAGTGTGGGTGGTGATAGTGTGGGTGGTGATGGTGGTGTTGGTGCTGATAGTGTGGGTGGTGATGGTGGTGTGGGTGGTGATAGTGTGGGTTGTGGTGATGGTGGTGTGGGTGGTGATAGTGGTGTGGGTGGTGATAGTGTGGGTGGTGATAGTGTGGGTGGTGATGGTGGTGTGGGTGGTGATAGTGTGGGTGGTGATAGTGTGGGTGATGATAGTGGTGTGGGTGGTGATAGTGTGGGTGGTGATAGTGTGGGTGGTGATGGTGGTGTGGGTGGTGATGGTGGTGTTGGTGATGATAGTGTGGGTGGTGATGGTGGTGTTGGTGCTGATAGTGTGGGTTGTGGTGATAGTGGTGTGGGTGGTGATAGTGTGGGTGGTGATAGTGTGGGTGGTGATAAAGACACACACGTCACCACAGCATCACCACACAGTAACAGTCTCCCTCTTATCACTATCTTCCCTCAGTAATTAACATTAATTACATACGACCAACATTAATGAAGAAATTTCAAATTCAGTGACCAAGCAAAAAAAACTCGCATTTAAAAAGCAAATGTTCCAAAAATTATACAAATTATAACAAATTATACACGTGACTTCGAATTATCGTCAAAATTAAGTCAAAATTATTTTTAAAGTTATATTATTTTTTATTTCGAATTATTATTATTATTATTATTATTATTATTATTATTATTATTATTATTATTATTATTATTATTATTATTATTATTATTATTATTATTGTTATTATTATTATTATTATTATTATTATTATTATTATTATTATTATTATTATTATTATTATTGTTATTATTATTATTATTATTATTATTATTATTATTATTATTATTATTAATATTATTATTATTATTATTATTATTATTATTATTGTTGTATATGAGGATTCTTTCTTAATTTGTGTTTTTGTTGTGTATTTTTATTTGGTGTGTTTATTGTTTTTTTTGCTGTCTTTGTTGTGTCTGTTGCGTTTGTTTTGTGTTTTGTTTGTTTTGTGATTTCGTCTATTAAGTCTTCAACGTCAGCTTCAGTACCAGTATTTTTTTTTTTTTTGCGATGTTTGTTGACACACAGTCGCTGGAACATAGTTGTTGTTGTCACTCAGTCGCTGGAACATAGTTGTTGTTGTCACTCAGTCGCTGGAACATAGTTGTTGTTGTCACTCAGTCGCTGGAACATAGTTGTTGTTGTCACTCAGTCGCTGGAACATAGTTGTTGTTGTCACTCAGTCGCTGGAACATAGTTGTTGTTGTCACTCAGTCGCTGGAACATAGTTGTTGTTGTCACTCAGTATCTGGAACATAGTTGTTGTTGTCACTCAGTCGCTGGAACATAGTTGTTGTTGTCACTCAGTCGCTGGAACATAGTTGTTGTTGTCACTCAGTAGCTGGAACATAGTTGTTGTTGTCACTCAGTCGCTGGAACATAGTTGTTGTTGTCACTCAGTCGCTGGAACATAGTTGTTGTTGTCACTCAGTCGCTGGAACATAGTTGTTGTTGTCACTCAGTTGCTGGAACATAGTTGTTGTTGTCACTCAGTATCTGGAACATAGTTGTTGTTGTCACACAGACGCTGGAACATGGTTGTCATGCGTCTCTGGAACATAGTTGTTGTCACACAGTCGCTGGAATATGGTTGTTGTTATACAGCCGCTGGAACACGTTTGTTGTCACACAGTTACTGAAACATAGTTGTTGTCACACAGTCGCTGAAACAAGTTTGTTATCACACAATCGCTGGAACACGTTTGTCACACAGTTGCTGGAACATAGTTGTTGTCACACAGTCGCTCGAACAAGTTTGTTGTCACACAATCGCTGAAACACGTTTGTCACACAGTTGCTGGAACATAGTTGTTGTCACACAATCGCTGGAACACGTTTGTCACACAGCTGCTGAAACATAGCTGTTGTCACACAGTTGCTGGAACATAGCTATTGTCACACAGTTGCTGGAACATAGTTGTTGTCACACAGTCGCTGGAACACGTTTGAAGTCCCACCGCCCCCCTGGAGCCCTACACAACGCAACACGGAATTAAGGCTTTTCAAAGGCAGGAATCTGCCATCTCTCCAGGTCATGTTGGGGTGAGATACATACTGCAGCCCTTCCAGCTTGCAAGATTCACACTACACACTTGAACTACACCTCTGACCTCGTTTCTGACCTTGCTGGCACCTTTGACCTACTCCCACCACTATTTATTTATTCTCCATCCTCCACAAACATATCAGAAAATGTACACATTTTTGTAAATCAACCATATATTTAATTACTAGAAAAACGATCCAACCCACTGAACAAACATTGGGTTAGTTAGAAATAATGGTAGAATTACCGACAGAATGTTAGGTAAATGGATACAACTAATGTGGGATTTTATTGTGGCAACGTTTCGCTCTCCAGGAGCTTTGACACAGCTTCTAGAGAGCGAAACGTTCCCACGGTAAATCGTCGCATTAAGAACCAAAAGACACAATACCTTGACTGGAACAATACACAAATAACCCGCACATAGGAGAGAGAAGCTAGTGACGACGTTTCGGTCCGACTTAGACCATTTATAGTGTGGCTTATAAATGGTCCAAGTCGGACCGAAATGTCGTCATAAGCTTCCCTCTCCTATGTGCGGGTTATTTGTGTAAAATGTCATATTAGTTGCATCTCTATCCACTGACCTCACAAGGGTTATTGGGATAAACCAAGTTATCGGTTTATAAAAAACCAAGTTATTGGTTTATAATAAACCAAGTTACTGGTTTATAATAAACCAAGTTATAGGTTTACAATAAACCAAGTTATTGGTTTATAATAACCTAAGTTATTGGTTTATAATAACCCAAGGCATTGGTTTATAATAACCCAAGATATTGGTTTATAATAAGCCAAGTTATTGTTTTATAATTAACCAAGTTATTGGTTTATAATAAACCAAGTTATTGGTTTATAATAAACCAATTTATTGGTTTATAATAAGCCAAGTTATTGGTTTATAATAACCAAAGTTATTGGTTTATAATAACCCAAGTTATTGGTTTATAATAACCCAAGGTATTGGTTTATAATGACCCAAGTTATTTGTTTATAATAAACCAAGTTATTGGTTTATAATTAACCAAGTTATTGGTTTATAATAAACCAAGTTATTGGTTTATAATAAACCAATTTATTGGTTTATAATAAGCCAAGTTATTGTTTTATAATAACCAAAGTTATTGGTTTATAATAAACCAAGTTATTGGTTTATAATAAACCAAGTTATTGGTTTATAATTAACCAAGTTATTGGTTTATAATAAACAAAGTTACTGGTTTATAATAACCCAAGTTATTGGTTTATAATAACCCAAGTTATTTGTTTATAATAAACCAAGTTATTGGTTTATAATTAACCAAGTTATTGGTTTATAATAAACCAAGTTATTGGTTTATAATAAACCAATTTATTGGTTTATAATAACCCAAGGTATTGGTTTATAATAAACCAAGTTATTGGTTTACAATAAACCAAGTTATTGGTTTATAATTAACCAAGTTATTGGTTTATAATAAACCAAGTTATTTGTTTATAATAAACCAAGTTATTGGTTTATAATAAACCAAGTTATTGATTTATAATAAATCAAGTTATTGATTTATAATAAACCAAGTTATGGGTTTATAATAAACCAAGTTATTGATTTATAATAAACCAAGTTATTGGTTTATAATAAACCAAGTTATTGGTTTATAATAAACCAAGTTATTGGTTTATAATTAACCAAGTTATTGGTTTATAATAAACCAAGTTATTGGTTTATAATAAACCAATTTATTGGTTTATAATAAGCCAAGTTATTGTTTTATAATAACCAAAGTTATTGGTTTATAATAAACCAAGTTATTGGTTTATAATAAACCAAGTTATTGGTTTATAATTAACCAAGTTATTGGTTTATAATAAACAAAGTTACTGGTTTATAATAACCCAAGTTATTGGTTTATAATAACCCAAGTTATTTGTTTATAATAAACCAAGTTATTGGTTTATAATTAACCAAGTTATTGGTTTATAATAAACCAAGTTATTGGTTTATAATAAACCAATTTATTGGTTTATAATAACCCAAGGTATTGGTTTATAATAAACCAAGTTATTGGTTTACAATAAACCAAGTTATTGGTTTATAATTAACCAAGTTATTGGTTTATAATAAACCAAGTTATTGGTTTATAATAAACCAAGTTATTGGTTTATAATAAACCAAGTTATTGATTTATAATAAATCAAGTTATTGATTTATAATAAACCAAGTTATGGGTTTATAATAAACCAAGTTATTGATTTATAATAAA
Organism: Cherax quadricarinatus; assembly: GCF_038502225.1. Taxonomy (NCBI): domain Eukaryota; kingdom Metazoa; phylum Arthropoda; class Malacostraca; order Decapoda; family Parastacidae; genus Cherax; species Cherax quadricarinatus. Next base: position 17,429,614 of record NC_091362.1, read on the forward strand.
CCAAGTTATTGGTTTATAATAAACCAAGTTATTGTTTTATAATAACCCAAGGTATTGGTTTATAATAAACCAAGTTATTGATTTATAATAAACCAAGTTATTGATTTATAATAAATCAAGTTATTGATTTATAATAAACCAAGTTATTGGTTTATAATAAACCAAGTTATTGATTTATAATAAACCAAGTTATTGGTTTATAATAAGTTAATGAATTATATTACCCTAAAGGAAAAATAACATTTTTTTTTTACAAGTTATTCTGGATTTTTTCGTTTTATAATTAAAAAATTGCTTAATTGCAGAGAGTAATTAATAGTAATTTGAGAGTTTTATTATTTACTGATTGCACGTCAGAGGAAATGTTTTGATAACTGTATCAGTTGATAGACTTGAGGGAAATAATTCCGACGTTCAGAATGTTTCACTTCACCAACATTATTAAAAGGCTTGTCATATTTCAGCGTTTGTCGCTGAAAGAATTTTCATTACGATTAAATTTCGTTTTTTTTAATATGTACTCACCTATTTGTACTCACCTATTTGTGGTTGCAGGGGTCGAGTCACAGCTCCTGGCCCCGCCTCTTCACTGATTGCTACTAGGTCCTCTCTCTCCCTGCTCCATGAGCTTTATCATACCTCGCCTTAAAACTATGTATGGTTCCTGCCTCCACTACATCACTTTCTAGGCTATTCCACTATCTAACTACTCTATGACTGAAGAAATACTTCCTAACATCCCTTTGATTCATCTGAGTCTTCAACTTCCAATTGTGACCTCTTGTGTCTGTGTCCCATCTCTGGAACATCCCGCCTTTGTCCACCTCGTCTATTCCGCGCAGTATTTTATATGTCGTTATCATGTCTCCCCTGACCCTCCTTGCCTCCAGTGTCGTCAGGCCGATTTCCCTCAACCTTTCTTCGTAGGACAATCCCCGTAGCTCTGGGACTAGTCTTGTTGCAAACCTTTGCACTTTCTCTAATTTCTTGACGTGCTTGACTAGGTGTGGGTTCCAAACTGGTGCTGCATACTCCAGTATGGGCCTGACGTAGATGGTATACAGAGTCTTAAACGAATCCTTACTGAGGTATCGGAACGCTATCCGTAGGTTTGCCAGGCGCCCGTATGCTGCAGCAGTTATCTGATTGATGTGCGCCTCGGGAGATATGCTCGGTGTTATACTCACCCCCAGATCTTTTTCCTTGAGTGAGGTTTGCAGACTTTGGCCGTCTAAACTATATTGTGTCTGCGGTCTTCTTTGCCCTTCCCCAATCTTCGTGACTTTGCATTTGGCAGGGTTAAACTCAAGGAGCCAGTTGCTGGACCAGGCTTGTAGCCTGTCCAGGTCTCTTTGTAGTTCTGCCTGATCCTCATCCGATTTGATTCTTCTCATTAACTTCACATCGTCCGCAAACAAGGACACTTCTAAGTCTATCCCATCCGTTATGTCATTCACATATACCAAGAACAGCACAGGTCCTAGGACTGACCCCTGTGGAACCCCGCTTGTCACAGGCGCCCACTCTGACACCTCGTCACGTACCATGACTCGTTGTTGCCTCCCTGTCAGGTATTCTCTGATCCATTGCAGTGCCTTTCCTGTTATGTGTGCCTGATCCTCTAGCTTTTGCAGTAACCTTTTGTGAGGAACTGTGTCGAAGGCCTTCTTGCAGTCCAAAAAAATGCAGTCGATCCACCCCTCTCTCTCTTGTCTTACTTCTGCCACCTTGTCATAAAACTCTAGTAAGTTTGTGACACAGGATTTTCCCTCCCTGAAACCATGCTGGTTGTCAATTATACACTTGTTTCTTTCCAGGTGCTCCACCACTCTCCTCCTGATGATCTTCTCCATGACCTTGCATACTATACACGTTAGTGATACAGGTCTGTAGTTTAGTGCCTCATGTCTGTCTCCCTTTTTAAAAATTGGGACTACATTTGCCATCTTCCATACCTCAGGGAGTTGCCCAGTTTCAAATGATGTGTTGAAGATCTTTGTTAACGGTACACACAATATCTCTGCTCCCTCTTTAAGGACCCACGGAGAGATGTTGTCTGGTCCCACCGCCTTTGAGGTGTCAAGTTCTCATAGCAGCTTCTTCACCTCCTCCTTGGTTATATGTACCTCATCCAGCACTTGCTGGTGCACCCCCCTGCTCTGATTTCTTGGAGTCCTACTGGTTTCCACTGTAAATACTTCTTTAAATCTTGTGTTGAGCTCCTGACATACCTCCCGGTCGTTTCTTGTGAATTCCCCATCACCCTTCCTCAGTCTGATTACCTGGTCCTTGACTGTTGTTTTCCTCCTGATGTGGCTGTACAACAGCTTCGGGTCAGTCTTTACTTTTGATGCTATGTCATTTTTATATTGTCTCTGAGCCTCCCTTCTTATCTGTGCATATTCGTTTCTGACTCTTCGGCTAATCTCTTTATTTTCCTGAGTTCTCTGTCTTCTGTACCTTTTCCATTCTCTAGTACACCTAGTTTTTGCCTCCCTACACCTTTGGGTGAACCAAGGGCTCGTTCTGTTCTTCCCATTATTTCTGTTTCCCTTAGGAACAAACCTCTCCTCTGCCTCCTTGCATTTTGTTGCCACATAGTCCATCATTTCTTGTACTGGTTTTCCTGTCAGTTCCCTCTCCCACTGAATGTCTTGAAAGAAGTTCCTCAAGCCTGAGTAGTTCCCCCTTTTGTAGTTTGGTTTTTCCCACCCTATTCCTGCTGCTCTCTTCACTTGGAGCTCAACTATGTAGTCGAAGCACAGAACCACATAATCACTAGCTCCCAGGGGCCTTTCATACATGATATCCTCGATGTCCGAACTACTCAAGGTGAATACAAGGTCCAGTCTTGCTGGTTCGTCCTCTCCTCTCTCTCTGGTAGTGTCTCTAACATGTTGATGCATGAGGTTGTCCAGTACCACATCCATCATCTTGGCTCTCCATGTTTCGGGACCCCCATGGGGCTCCAGGTTTTCCCAGTCAATCTCCTTGTGATTGAAATCACCCATAACTAGTAACTTTGCTCCCCCCATGTGTGCTCTCCTGGCCACCTCGGCTAGTGTGTCGACCATTGCTCTGTTGCTCTCATCGTATTCTTCTCTTGGCCTCCTGCAGTTCTGTGGTGGGTTGTACATTACTGCAATTATCACCTTATGTCCCTCAGACTGGACTGTTCCTACTAAGTAGTCCCTTTCGCCCGTGCCATCCATTCCTTCCATTTTCTCAAACCCCCACTGGTTTTTAATGAGCAGTGCAACTCCTCCCCCTCTCCTCCCTCTGTCTTTCCTGAGGATTTGATATCCGGGTGGAAAGATTGAATCTGTTATTATTCTGGTGTGTGAGTGTGTGGGCGTGTACTCACCTAGTTGAGGTTGCGGGGGTCGAGTCCGAGCTCTTGGCCCCGCCTCTTCACTGATCGCTACTAGGTCACTCTCCCTGAGCCGTGAGCTTTATCATACCTCTGCTTAAAGCTATGTATGGATCCTGCCTCCACTACATCGCTTCCCAAACTATTCCACTTACTGACTACTCTGTGGCTGAAGAAATACTTCCTAACATCCCTGTGATTCATCTGTGTCTTCAACTTCCAACTGTGTCCCCTTGTTACTGTGTCCAATCTCTGGAACATCCTGTCTTTGTCCACCTCGTCAATTCCTCTCAGTATTTTGTATGTCGTTATCATGTCCCCCCTATCTATCCTGTCCTCCAGTGTCGTCAGGTTGATTTCCCTTAACCTCTCCTCGTAGGACATACCTCTTAGCTCTGGAACTAGTCTTGTTGCAAACCTTTGCACTTTCTCTAGTTTCTTTACGTGCTTGGCTAGGTGTGGGTTCCAAACTGGTGCCGCATACTCCAATATGGGCCTAACGTACACGGTGTACAGGGTCCTGAACGATTCCTTATTAAGATGTCGGAATGCTGTTCTGAGGTTTGCTAGGCGCCCATATGCTGCAGCAGTTATTTGATTGATGTGCGCTTCAGGAGATGTGCCTGGTGTTATACTCACCCCAAGATCCTTTTCCTTGAGTGAGGTTTGTAGTCTCTGGCCCCCTAGACTGTACTCCGTCTGCGGTCTTCTTTGCCCTTCCCCAATCTTCATGACTTTGCACTTGGTGGGATTGAACTCCAGGAGCCAATTGCTGGACCAGGTCTGCAGCCTGTCCAGATCCCTTTGTAGTTCTGCCTGGTCTTCGATCGAGTGAATTCTTCTCATCAACTTCACGTCATCTGCAAACAGGGACACCTTAGAGTCTATTCCTTCCGTCATGTCGTTCACAAATACCAGAAACAGCACTGGTCCTAGGACTGACCCCTGTGGGACCCCTCTGGTCACAGGTGCCCACTCTGACACCTCGCCACGTACCATGACTCGCTGCTGTCTTCCCGACAAGTATTCCCTGATCCATTGTAGTGCCTTCCCTGTTATCCCTGCTTGGTCCTCCAGTTTTTGCACCAATCTCTTGTGTGGAACTGTGTCAAACGCCTTCTTGCAGTCCAAGAATATGCAATCCACCCACCCCTCTCTCTCTCTTGTCTTACTGCTGTCACCATGTCATAGAACTCTAGTAGGTTTGTGACACAGGATTTCCCGTCCCTGAAACCATGTTGGCTGCTATTGATGAGATCATTCCTTTCTAGGTGTTCCACCACTCTTCTCCTGATAATCTTCTCCATGATTTTGCATACTATACATGTCAGTGACACTGGTCTGTAGTTTAATGCTTCATGTCTGTGTCCTTTTTTAAAGATTGGGACTACATTTGCTGTCTTCCATGCCTCAGGCAATCTCCCTGTTTCGATAGATGTATTGAATATTGTTGTTAGGGGTACACATATCGCCTCTGCTCCCTCTCTCAATACCCATGGGGAGATGTTATCTGGCCCCATTGCCTTTGAGGTATCTAGCTCACTCAGAAGCCTCTTCACTTCTTCCTCGGTTGTATGCACTGTGTCCAGCACATGGTGGTGTGCCCCACCTCTCCGTCTTTCTGGAGCCCCTTTTGTCTCCTCTGTGAACACTTCTTTGAATCTCTTGTTGAGTTCCTCACATACTTCACGGTCATTTCTTGTTGTCTCTCCTCCTTCCTTCCTTCCTTAGCCTGATTACCTGGTCCTTGACTGTTGTTTTCCTCCTGATGTGGCTGTACAACAGTTTCGGGTCAGATTTGGCTTTCGCTGCTATGTCATTTTCATATTGTCTTTGGTCCTCCCTTCTTATCTGTGCATATTCGTTTCTGGCTCTACGACTGCTCTCCTTATTCTCCTGGGTCCTTTGCCTTCTATATTTCTTCCATTCCCTAGCACACTTGGTTTTTGCCTCCCTGCACCTTTGGGTAAACCATGGGCTCATCCTGGCTTTTTCATTATTCCTGTTACCCTTGGGTACAAACCTCTCCTCAGCCTCCTTGCATTTTGTTGCTACATATTCCATCATCTCATTAACTGGCTTCCCTGCCAGTTCTCTGTCCCACTGAACCCCGTTCAGGAAGTTCCTCATTCCTGTGTAGTCCCCTTTCTTGTAGTTTGGCTTCATTCGTCCTGGCCTTCCTGCTTCTCCCTCCACTTGTAGCTCTACTGTGTATTCGAAGCTTAAAACCACATGGTCACTGGCCCCAAGGGGTCTTTCATATGTGATGTCCTCGATATCTGCACTACTCAAGGTGAATACTAAGTCCAGCCTTGCTGGTTCATCCTCTCCTCTCTCTCTTGTAGTGTCCCTTACGTGTTGGTACATGAAGTTTTCCAGTACCACCTCCATCATCTTAGCCCTCCATGTATCTTGGCCCCCCATGTGGCTCCAAGTTCTCCCAATCGATCTCCTTGTGGTTAAAGTCATCCATGATCAGGAGCTTTGCCCTGCATGTGTGTGTGTGTGTGTGTGTGTGTGTGTGTGTGTGTGTGTGTGTGTGTGTGTGTGTGTGTGTGTGTGTGTGTGTGTGTGTGTGTGTGTGTGTGTGTGTGTGTGTGTGTGTACTGGCAAAAGAATTTACCGTAAGAATAATATTAGAAAAAAAATTACAACGACACTTTTAATAATTTTAGGTTATTGTGGAAAAACATTAGATAACAAAAAATGTTTATTGATTCTGGCTCTAACAAAAACAGAAATAATATTAAAACTAAAAAAGAATCAACATAAAACACAAATAAAATGACAAAATGTATATTGGATTTTGTTAATACATTGAAACATTTATATGAAGATAGAAGCGAGAAAGAAAATTTTTTTTTTTTTATTTTCACAAACTGACAGAGCCGTACCGACCTAGCAAACTGTTTGTGAAAGAAATGAGCACAGGAGAGATGATAACCAAAAGGGAAATGATGAGATAACTGCACTGGCGAAGACATTGATGAAGATATCTCAAGACAACTGGTGATTGATTAAGACACATGTGCAACAGTTTATTATCTTTATTGATAAAAGGTTTCGCCTATACAGTAGACTTCTTCAGTCAAATACAGAGACATCAGCTGTAGTATTGAAATGAAGATGATATAATCAATCCATCATAGATACCTAGTTGTTGCACGTGTGTTTTAATCATCAACATGTTGGTATTTTATACTATTATCAACAAGACTGATTGTTACCTGTAGGTTACCTGTAGTCATTACCGGGTTAGGGAGGCACTGATCCAGCTGCCCGGTCCCAGACCAAACCTCCTGGTTGCTGGCCTGATGACCTCAAGACCACCGACGACCAGCTGGTCGTCGGTGGTCTTGTGGAACCTGTCAAGTTCCCTCTTGAAGACAGCTAAAGGGACGCAATAACTGAAAAGAAACCTGATATAGTCAAAATGAAAGTGAACTGGGAAAATATATTTCCAAAGGTGCTGCTCTGGATGGAAACCATTGAGTATTGAGAAGCAGCACATGGAAGATATGAGGAGGATTGACAATATTGATAACAGAAACAATACAGTTTACGAGAATGGAAATCAAAAAGACACATTTTTTTTTTAAATTATGAGGAACTTTTGGTAGTGAATGTATAGAACCCAACGTTTAGTAATACTTGGGAGAGAGAGGAGTTTGATAAGGTCCATAAGGGATCACGTAATGCTCTGGGTGAGGGCGAAAAGTGACTGAGAAGAGGAAGACGTGGTAACTGGAGAGTCGTAGGTTGTAAGAGAAACGCAGCACCACAAGCCTTTCTCTACACCTTGACATGTTAAAGAAACAAGTTGAAGAACAGAAACATTATACCAACAGCAAAGTATAAAGAATGTACTCATCGTAGCATTGTATTAGTCATTTTAACTGCCATAGTAACAGTCATCGTAAAAGTAATGGTAGCAGTCATCGTAGCATCGTATCAGATTAATACACACTTCCCAGCGAACGTATCTTTTACGAAAATAGTGATACATTCTTCAATGTTTACTTACTGTATCTTAGAAATATCTAAAAACATTACCGGTATAACTAACATTACAGTTAGAAGGAGTAAATTAATAAAGGGTGAACATGTCTGACGTTCAGTACATAACTCAGGCAGCATAAAATGTTTATGCCACATAAGGAATATACTGATACCTCGGTGTTCATGATAATGTACCATGGAAGGCACGACTCATTCATGGATGTTATGGATTGTAAAGGACCTGCCTAGTATGGGCCAACAGGCCTGCTGCAGTGTTCCTCCTTTCTTATGTTCTTATATGTACGGTAAGGAACACTCTTCCTTTCACTCGTCCCTACACTTATCTCTACGTAACATTAATGTACGGTGTAAGGGAACACCTGGAAAGTCACATGTAGCGTGTAGCTGGTCATGGTGCCTAGACTTCCCCCTTTCTCCTTACATAACTGGTCCTCGTTAATCAACATTCTCCTCATATCTTCACGTCTTTCTTCCCTTGTTCGTCTGTTTCTCCTTCCTCTTCGTTGTCATTATGCTGCCTAGAGTCTACCTGGAGTCTGCCTGGAGGATGTTCCAGGGGTCAACGCCCCAGCAGCCCGGTCCTTGACCAGGCCTCCCTTACCTCAACCAGTCCTCGGATTGGTACATTAATAATTCAACTTATTTGCATAATAAGAAAGATTGCAAAACACTTACAATTTATAATGTAACTCACTGGCAGATATATATCATTCACGTGCTCTAAAAATTAAAACACACTTATCAGGTTTTTATATATTTTTTCTTAAGGTTTCTCTATGGACGTTACTTAAGCTTGGTTAAGTTAGGACAGGTTTCCAGTTAGGCGAGATTAGGATAGATTAAATTAGGATAGGGTTTCAGTTGGACTAGGCTACGTTGGGTTAGGTTAGGTTACTATAGGTTAAGGCTAGGTTAGTCAGTTAGGTTAGGTTGTTAGGAGAGGTTAAGTTAGGATAGGTTCCCAGTTAAGCTAAGTTAGCTTAGGACGCCAGCTATTTTCACTACGATGAACCAATTTCCCCAACATTTCACTTCTAGTATTCTTAATTCTTCTATTTTTTTATTAGAGCCATTTTCACCTGTGTCATTTTCACCTGTGTCATTTTCACCTGTGTCATTTTTACCTGTCATTTTCACCTGTGTCATTTTTACCTGTCATTTTCACCTGTGTCATTTTCACCTGTGTCGTTTAACCTGTGTCATTTTCACATATGTCATTTTCACCTGTGTCATTTTCACCTCATCAATTATACCTGTGTCATTTTCACATGTGTCATTTTTACTTGTGTCATTTTCACATGTTTCATTATCACGTGTGCCATTTTCAGATGTCATTTTTTCCTGAGGTGCAATCTTCATCTATGCCATTTTCACCTGTGTATTTTCGCCTATTTACCTGTCATTTTACCTGTGTCGATTTTACCTGTCATAATTACCTGCCATATGTACCTGTTCTTCACTACCACCAATCCTGAACTACCTCATGATTCCCAACCCTTACTGCATCACCCATCACCTTCCTTTCCCCACTCATCTTCCACACCACCCTCACCCATCCACCACCACTCACCACCCATCCCCCCCACTAACCACCCTCCACCATCCCCCACCACTTACTACCCTCCACCAGATCATGTATGCAGAGGAGACGGAGCAGAAGACACGATAAGATAATGGATTAATCTCTCACGTCAGTGTCAGAAGGTAAGAGAGTGAACAGAGTCAGGTCGTGGACACTACTGGTTCGATTACACTCTATATTCCTCATTCTTTGTATATATATTTGTATATATATATATATATATATATATATATATATATATATATATATATATATATATATATATATATATATATATATATATATATATATATATATATATATATATATTATATATATGTCGTGCCGAATAGGCAGAACTTGCGATCTTGGCTTAAATAGCAACGCTCATCTTGCCATATTGGACAAGTGAAAATTTGTGTATGCAATAATTTCGCCAAAATCATTCTGAACCTAACGAAAAAAAATATATTTCACTGTGTTTGTTTAGTATTAAATTATTGTAAACAAATCTAAAATATATTTAGTTGGGTTAGGCTAAAATAAATTGTTCTTGTTATAATAAGGTTAGGTAAGTTTTCTAAGTTCCTTTTGGTGCAAAATTATAAATTTTTACATCAACATTAATGAAAAAAATATATCTTTAAACGTATAAGAGAAAATTTTAGAAAGGACTTAATTTTAAATGAGTTCTTGTTAATTGACCAGTTTTACATATTCGGCACGACATATATATATATATATATATATATATATATATATATATATATATATATATATATATATATATATATATATATATATATATATATATATATATATATATATATATATATAATACGAATTATTATATATGTGGTAATATGCCTCCTATTCTCGATGCATAAAATATGCTACTGCTGCTGCTGCTGCTGCTACTACTACTAACACTTCTACCACTACTACTAATAGATATATTAGTACTACCCATTCATGGTTACTTAATGGGGTTTAAAGCCTATCAACTTCACGAGGGTCATTAAGACTGCTTGTCACCTGTTCAACACCAGTCAAGAATACTTTACTACCTAAATTAGGGATATAGGCAAACTCTCAGTGTATATACACCTCTCAGTGTATATACACCTCTCAGTGTATATACACCTCTCAGTGTATATACACCTCTCAGTGTATATACACCTCTCGGTGTATATACACCTCTCAGTGTATATACACCTCTCGGTGTATATACACCTCTCAGTGCATATACACCTCTCAGTGTATATACACCTCTCGGTGTATATATTCTGAGGCCCTGTTCTTATGATTCTAAAATCTTGACACCTGTTAAAAAAAACATATAAATATTGACTGCAAGTTTGTAACATTAACAATTTAACTCTACCTCAAAAATATTAACATCTTGACTTTGTTTCAAAAATATTATAAGGTTGACACAAATAATGGAAAGCTAAACAATTTACCCATCCGATAATTTTAACATGTTTTTAACCCCACTCAAAAAATTGCTAACTTTATTTCCTCACTCAGAAAAATGTATACATTTTAACCCCACTCCAAAAAATTTTAATATTTTAACTCCACTCCAAAATATGTTAATATTTTAATCACTACTCGAAAAAATTTATCCTTTTAACCCCACTCAAAAAATATGTAAGCATTTTTAACCCCACTCAAAAAAGTTAACATTTTAACCCCACTCAGAAAAATGTTATCATTTTAACTTCACTCCAAAATATGTTAACATTTTAACCCTGCTCCAAAAAAGGTAATATTTTAACCCCACTCAAAAAAGCATATTAACATTTTAAACCTACTCCAAAAAATGTTAACATTTGAAGCCATACCCAGCGGTACAAGACGATAATTAGGACTCCAGAGTACTGCGCTAAATATTCACTCAAGCTTTTAACATTTTTGGACTCGGGTTAAATTTTTAACATTTCTGACCCCACTAAAAAACTTTTTGTTTTAAAAGTTTGAGTGCGGCGCTGCCCCGTTGTCTAACAAGAGAAGTAACATGATCAACTATGTCCTAACTTGCTGTTTGTGCACCGATTGTGCACACTGAGTCAGGCAGGCAGGTAACTGTATCTGCAGTTAACTCTGGCGACCAGATTCAGGTAACAGCTTTCATGACCTGGGAAATAGGTGACCCTGTCCCATGCCTATAAGGCATTTAGGTACAGGTAGGTTCGCAAGGACGGGTCCTGGCCCGGGTCTTCTCCATGCGGTGTCCCGACAGTGACTCCCCATATGAGGTGACGGGTGGCAGGCGGTGATCGAAAGCAAGATCCGCAGGTTGTTGACTACAACACACACAAGATGTACTGTGTTGTCATCCCGGGTCTGTCCGACGGGAGGCGGTTGCGTAGGGGCGTCGTGGCAGGCATATAGACGACCCCCATAACTACGCCTTATACCTGTCAAGTTACCATGGTAATATAGAATAAAAAGGCATAATACCATGACTGGAACAATACAAAATAACCCGCACATAGGAGAGAGAAGCTTAATGACGACGTTTCGGTCCGACTTGTGACTATTTACAAGTCACACTTAGAGAGCCCATTCCTATTAAGAAATCTCTTTCTGACTTTATATCTATCAGGTAATTATTTTTTAATCTATGTCTAGTAGGGAGATCAGATGACCCTACGTCCTTTTTTTTACACTCATCATTCCATATGAGAGTTTTTACAAAGTAGAATTGAGTATATGGAGAGAAAAAGAGAGGTTAAGAGAGTGGTGAAGGATGTAAAAGGAGAGCGGGTGACATGCTATCAACAAATTTTGTTGAGAATAAGAAAAAGTTCTGAAGTGAGATTAACAATGTGAGAAAATCTAGGGAGCGAATGGATCTGACAGCTCAGTTCAGTCTATCAAGACTGATGGACTGAACACATCGATTCCAGGATTAGGGACTGATTACCTCAAACGTCTTCTCATCTCCCACCATGCATTTCTGTACCGGACTGAGGGGAAGCCACTCGTTGGCGGAACGTTTCCACAATGTGGATTCCCAGATGTAGCTAAACTGTCTAATTCTTCAATTTGTCTGTTTTCGAAGTCCTTTACATCACATCCACCTTGTTTGTTGGTAATCCAGCACCTTCCATGGGAATATAAACAGAAATGCAGTATAATGTGATCCTTTATTGACTACGTTTCGCCCACACAGTGGGCTTTTTCAAGTCACAAACAGAACTAGTTCTGTTTGTGACTTGAAAAAGCCCACTGTGTGGGCGAAACGTAGTCAATGATCACATTTTGCATTTGTGTAATCCAGCATTTCCACCTTCCATGGGGTTTACCTGCCTCCATGTATGACCAGTTGTTGGTTTTTACACCATTCCAGTAATCTAGGTTATTTTATGACAGTTAAGTAACCTAAGCGTCTTCATCTCAGCCAGTTTATCAAGGTGAATTCATCTCAGTGAAGTTATGTAGGTGACTTCATGTCAGTCAAGTTATCAAGGTGTATTCATCTCAGTCAAGTTACATAGATAGCTTGAGTGACTTTACGTCACTTAAGTTACCCATGTATATTCACACCGGTTAAGTAGTTAAGTTAACTTCATGTCAGCCTGGTAATCTCGCTGACCTCATGTCAATCAGGTGATCTATGTGGCTTGAATGTCACCAAGAGGCAGGGCGAGGCCTACTTACTCACACCCGTCAGCAAGTGTGTGTTCAAAAATCTACCCTAGTGTCCTCAATCTGTTATCAGCTGCAACCAGTCATGCCGTCACTTGTTGCTTTCACTAATGATACAGTCACCACCACTGTCACCTGTGCTGCTCTTAGTGGGTACCTGGGTGTTAGTCGACTGGTGTGAGTCTCATCCTGGGACAAAATTGACCTAATTTTCCCGAAATGCTCTGCATAACAAGGGGCTGTCTATATAGTAGTATGTCATTGATGTCAGCTATGGTCTGTATTATTATTATTATTATTATTATTAAAGATTCGCCGGTATTCTCCCGGCCCGGGCCTTTTCCAAGTGGTGGCTCGGCCTTGGCCCCCTGTCCAGGGAGTGTCTGAGACCTTGGTCTCCCATGGGAGGAGGCACAAGAATCCCCTCATCTGTGGGACCAACTGTCTCCAGGCCTAGCCACATTCCCCGCCCTCATGGGGCTCGTAGGGAGAAGCTAGGCCTCTCTGGTCTGCCATCCCCTCCCCAAGGGGGCTAATGGGCATGACAGTCTTGTGAGATACAAGCTCTGGCTCAGGCACCTAACCTAACCTAGAAGGGCTGGGCATGGTGTCGATATATGGTCTGTATACCTTGTACATGTACTTGTAGAAATAAAGATATTATTATTATTATTATTATTATTATTATTATTATTATTATTATTATTATTAGTAGTAGTAGTAGTAGTAGTAGTAGTAGTAGTAGTAGTAGTAGTAGTAGTAGTAGTTGTTGTTGGTGTTGTAGTAGTAATAGTATAATTATAACTATTATTATTATTATTATTATTATTATTATTATTATGATTGTTATTATTATCATCATCATCATTATTATTATATTTAGGGGAAGCGCTAAACTTACAGGAGTTCATGTACACATAACACATTTCAGACTAGTATAGAGAATGTATTTGAATAAATTCCAGACTTACCAGTCAACTGTCTCCTGCATTTTCTTGAATGATTCATATACGAATTTAGTATTTTGTGTGTGTGTGTGTGTGTGTGTGTGTGTGTGTGTGTGTGTGTGTGTGTGTGTGTGTGTGTGTGTGTGTGTGTGTGTGTGTGTGTGTGTGTGTGTGTGTGTGTTGTGTGTGTGTGTGTGTGTGTGTGTGTGTGTGTGTGTGTGTGTGTGTGTGTGTGTGTGTGTGTGTGTGTGTGTGTGTGTGTGTGTATGTGTGTGTGTGTGTGTGTGTGTGTACTCACCTAGTTGTACTCACCTAGTTGAGGTTGCGGGGGTCGAGTCCGAGCTCCTGGCCCCGCCTCTTCACTGATCGCTACTAGGTCACTCTCCCTGAGCCGTGAGCTTTATCATACCTCTGCTTAAAGCTATGTATGGATCCTGCCTCCACTACATCACTTCCCAAACTATTCCACATACTGACTACTCTGTGGCTGAAGAAATACTTCCTAACATCCCTGTGATTCATCTGTGTCTTCAGCTTCCAACTGTGTCCCCTTGTTACTGTGTCCAATCTCTGGAACATCCTGTCTTTGTCCACCTTGTCAATTCCTCTCAGTATTTTGTATGTCGTTATCATGTCCCCCCTATCTCTCCTGTCCTCCAGTGTCGTCAGGTTGATTTCCCTTAACCTCTCCTCGTAGGACATACCTCTTAACTCTGGGACTAGTCTTGTTGCAAACCTTTGCACTTTCTCTAGTTTCTTTACGTGCTTGGCTAGGTGTGGGTTCCAAACTGGTGCCGCATACTCCAATATGGGCCTAACGTACACGGTGTACAGGGTCCTGAATGATTCCTTATTAAGATGTCGGAATGCTGTTCTGAGGTTTGCTAGGCGCCCATATGCTGCAGCAGTTATTTTGTTGATGTGCGCTTCAGGAGATGTGCCTGGTGTTATACTCACCCCAAGATCTTTTTCCTTGAGTGAGGTTTGTAGTCTCTGGCACCCTAGACTGTACTCCGTCTGCGGTCTTCTTTGCCCTTCCCCAATCTTCATGACTTTGCACTTGGTGGGATTGAACTCCAGGAGCCAATTGCTGGACCAGGTCTGCAGCCTGTCCAGATCCCTTTGTAGTTCTGCCTGGTCTTCGATCGAGTGAATTCTTCTCATCAACTTCACGTCATCTGCAAACAGGGACACCTCAGAGTCTATTCCTTCCGTCATGTCGTTCACAAATATCAGAAACAGCACTGGTCCTTGGACTGACCCCTGTGGGACCCCGCTGGTCACAGGTGCCCACTCTGACACCTCGCCACGTACCATGACTCGCTGCTGTCTTCCTGTCAAGTATTCCCTGATCCATTGTAGTGCCTTCCCTGTTATCCCTGCTTGGTCCTCCAGTTTTTGCACCAATCTCTTGTGTGGAACTGTGTCAAACGCCTTCTTGCAGTCCAAGAATATGCAATCCACCCACCCCTCTCTCTCTTGTCTTACTGCTGTCACCATGTCATAGAACTCCAGTAGGTTTGTGACACAGGATTTCCCGTCCCTGAAACCATGTTGGCTGCTGTTGATGAGATCGTTCCTTTCTAGGTGTTCCACCACTCTTCTCCTGATAATCTTCTCCATGATTTTGCATACTATACATGTCAGTGACACTGGTCTGTAGTTTAATGCTTCATGTCTGTCTCCTTTTTTAAAGATTGGGACTACATTTGCTGTCTTCCATGCCTCAGGCAATCTCCCTGTTTCGATAGATGTATTGAATATTGTTGTTAGGGGTACATATAGTGCCTCTGCTCCCTCTCTCAATACCCATGGGGAGATGTTATCTGGCCCCATTGCCTTTGAGGTATCTAGCTCACTCAGAAGCCTCTTCACTTCTTCCTCGGTTGTGTGCACTGTGTCCAGCACATGGTGGTGTGCCCCACCTCTCCGTCTTTCTGGAGCCCCTTCTGTCTCCTCTGTGAACACTTCTTTGAATCTCTTGTTGAGTTCCTCACATACTTCACGGTCATTTCTTGTTGTCTCTCCTCCTTCCTTCCTTAGCCTAATTACCTGGTCCTTGACTGTTGTTTTCCTCCTGATGTGGCTGTACAACAGTTTCGGGTCAGATTTGGCTTTCGCTGCTATGTCATTTTCATATTGTCTTTGGGCCTCCCTTTTTATCTGTGCATATTCGTTTCTGGCTCTACGACTGCTCTCCTTATTCTCCTGGGTCCTTTCCTTCTATATTTCTTCCATTCCCTAGCATACTTGGTTTTTGCCTCCCTGCACCTTTGGGTAAACCATGGGCTCATCCTAGCTTTTTCATTATTCCTGTTACCCTTGGGTACAAACCTCTCCTCAGCCTCCTTGCATTTTGTTGCTACATATTCCATCATCTCATTAACTGGCTTCCCTGCCAGTTCTCTGTCCCACTGAACCCCGTTCAGGAAGTTCCCCAGTTCCTCATTCCTATGTAGTCCCCTTTCTTGTAGTTTGGCTTCATTCGTCCTGGCCTTCCTGCTTCTCCCTCCACTTGTAGCTCTACTGTGTATTCGAAGCTTAAAACCACATGGTCACTGGCCCCAAGGGGTCTTTCATATGTGATGCCCTCAATATCTGCACTACTCAAGGTGAATACTAAGTCCAGCCTTGCTGGTTCATCCTCTCCTCTCTCTCTTGTAGTGTCCCTTACGTGTTGGCACATGAAGTTTTCCAGTACCACCTCCATCATCTTAGCCCCCCATGTGGGTCCAAGTTCTCCCAATCGATCTCCTTGTGGTTAAAGTCACCCATGATCAGGAGCTTTGTCCTGCATGCATGA
Organism: Cherax quadricarinatus; assembly: GCF_038502225.1. Taxonomy (NCBI): domain Eukaryota; kingdom Metazoa; phylum Arthropoda; class Malacostraca; order Decapoda; family Parastacidae; genus Cherax; species Cherax quadricarinatus. The sequence continues at coordinate 17,445,972 of NC_091362.1, forward strand.
GCTCTTCTGGCCACTCTAGCCAGTGTGTCAACCATCGCTCTATTGCTCTCGTCGTTCTCTTGCCTTGGCCTCCTGCTGTTCTGCGGTGGGTTATACATCACTGCTATTACCACCTTGGGACCTCCAGAGTGAAGCGTTCCCGCTATGTAATTACTTTCTTCTCCGCTGTCTCCTCTCTCCAGCTCATCAAAATTCCAGCGATTTTTGATCAGCAATGCCACTCCTCCACCCCCCCTGTTCCCTCTGTCTTTCCTCAGGATTTGGTATCCCATTGGAAAGATGGCATCTGTTATCATACCTGTAAGCTTGGTTTCTGTGAGAGCTATGATGTCCGGTGATGCTTCTTTGACTCTTTCATGCCACTCCTCCCACTTATTTGTTATTCCATCAGCGTTTGTGTACCATACCTTCAGTTTCCTTTCCAACACTGTGGTTTGGGGGGCCTGTGAGGGTGGGAGACCTGGTGGCATACTGTGGGATTCTATAGCTCGGTGTTGGGTGGAGGCTGTGGGTATGGACTGTAGTGTGTGTTGGGATGGTGTGATAGGTTGTATGGTTCTGAGAATAGTTGTGTGTGTGCTTGCCCTTGCTGTTCTGTTCTGCTCTGACTGACCTCTGCTGGTTCCATCATTGTCTCTTTTCCTAGCTCCTTTCGCTTTTTTCTCCTCTCCCTCAGCTGCTGTCGTTCTGATTTTGTTCTGTCTCTGTCTAGGAACACCCTCTTGTACTCTTCCGAGTATTTCAATCGTGGTTTCTCTTGGAGGATCCTGTTCCGCACTGTTTCCGTCCTGAGAATCAGCTTGATTGGTCGGTTTCTCCCCTTCGAGTTCCCCCCTATTCTCTGAAAATTTACAATCTCGTCCATCTCTTCACCTATTTCCGTGATGATTTTCTCAATCTCCTTTCTTTCTACCTGCTGCCTTTCAGTGTGTGTCCTTTCCTCTCTCTCCTGAAGCCCATGGATAAACACTGATTTTGCCCTTTCCTCCTCCCATTGCCTCACCCTCTGTGACTCTGGATCCTGCCTGTATGTGGTCAGTTTCTCCCTTGATTTTTCCAGTGGCTCTTGATAGCATGGTTGTGCCTCAGCATTCGACCTATCACCCTCTCCATCTGCAACCAGCTGTTCTTCCCTTTCACTCCTTGGTCCTCCTTGGCAGGCTGATATGACCTAAGCATAATTCATAATTCCTTCCTTCCTGTTCGGCCTCGCAGCTTCACATGTTGTGTCTTCTCTGGTCACTGCCCCTGTAACTCGCTTCAGCCTATTTATCTCAACTTCTAGGACCCTTATCTTGGCTACTGCAGTTTCGACTTGTGCCTCCCAATTTTTTGTCTCATTCTCCAACCTCTTTTCCAATTTCACAGAGAGCTCTTTCTCCATTTTTTCAGAAAGCTCTCCTAATTTTCTCTCCCACTCTTGTTCCATCCTTTTCCACTGCTCCTCCATCCACTCCTCCCTACCAGAACCATTCTCATCTGATCCTTGGTTCCTGCGAGTCCCCACCATTTGTGTGTGTGTGTATGTGTGTGTGTGTGTGTGTGTGTGTGTGTGTGTACTCACCTAATTGTGGTTGCAGGGGTCGAGACTCAGCTCCTGGCCCCGCCTCTTCACAGATCGCTACTGGGTCCTCTCCCTCTCTGCTTCCTGAGCTTTGTCATACCTCTTCTTAAAACTATGTATGGTTCCTGCCTCCACTACTTCACTTGCTAGGCTATTCCACTTCCTGACGACTCTATGACTGAAGAAATACTTCCTAACGTCCCTGTGACTCGTCTGAGTCTTCAGCTTCCAGTTGTGAACCCTTGTTTCTGTGTCCCCTCTCTGGAACATCCTATCTCTGTCCACCTTGTCTATTCCCCGCAGTATCTTGTATGTCGTTATCATGTCTCCCCTGACCCTTCTGTCCTCCAGTGTCGTCAGTCCGATTTCCCTCAACCTTCCCTCGTACGACATTCTCCTGAGCTCTGGGACTAGCCTTGTTGCAAACCTTTGTACTTTCTCTAACTTCTTGACGTGCTTGACCAGGTGTGGGTTCCAGACTGTTGCTGCATACTCCAGTATGGGCCTAACATACACAGTGTACAGTGTCTTGAACGATTCCTTATTAAGGTATCGGAACGCTATTCTCAGGTTTGCCAGTCGCCCGTATGCTGCAGCAGTTATTTCGTTGATGTGTGCCTCCGGTGACGTGCTCGGTGTTATGGTCACCCCAAGGTCTTTCTCCCTGAGTGAGGTCTGTAGTCTTTGTCCACCTAGCCTATACTCTGTCTGCGGTCTTCTTTGCCCCTCCCCAATCTTCATGACTTTGCATTTGGCAGGATTGAATTCGAGAAGCCAGTTTCTGGACCACATGTCCAGCCTGTCCAGGTCTCTTTGCAGTCCTGCCTCATCCTCATCCAATTTAATTCTTCTCATCAACTTCACATCATCTGCGAATAGGAACACTTCAGAGTCTATTCCTTCCATCATGTCGTTCGCATATATCAAAAAGAGCACTGGTCCTAGAACTGACCCCTGTGGGACCCCGCTCGTCACAGGCGCCCACTGTGATACCTCTTCACGTACCATGACTCGTTGCTGCCTCCCTGTCAGGTATTCCCTTATCCATTGCAGTGCCCTCCCTGTTATATGCGCTTGAGTGTGTGTGTGTGTGTGTGTGTGTGTGTGTGTGTGTGTGTGTGTGTGTATGTGTGTGTGTGTTGTGTGTGTGTGTGTTTGTGTGTGTGTGTGTGTGTGTGTGTGTGTGTGTGTGTTGTGTGCGTGTGTGTGTGTGTGTGTGTGTGTGTGTGTGTGTGTGTGTATGTGTGAAAATTAATGAACAATTTTCTGCAAGCCTATCAATATCACCGATGCCCTGAGCATTATGAAAGCTAAGGGCCATTATGCCTACAGACAAACTGGACCAAAATATCAGTATTACTGAAGAATAAGAAGGAACAGTACCGTGGCTGGAACTATTCACCAAAAACTCGCACCAGTAAGTATTTTGACGACGTTTCGGTCCTTGCTGAACTAGTTGTAACCTTTCCCTAGTCCAGGAAGGACCGAAGCCTCGTCGAAAGTGAGGATTTTCGGTGAAATGTATTAAAATTATTATTGCCTCGACAAGAAATTCTTGTAGGTGATGTAAAGGCGCAGTGAGAGCGAGACATAGATCACGATGTAGAGGCGCAGTGAGAGCGAGACAGATCACGATGTAGAGGCGCAGTGAGAGCGAGACATAGATCACAATGTAGAGGCGCAGTGAGAGCGAGACATAGATCGCTACTCAGTCACGAAAACAGCAGACTTCACTGACATTGTGTCACCACCTTTCACGAAGATAACAAAAATGTCGAGGTCATGGATCCAGAATTGTAGGACAACCTCTGGCGGTGAAGTCCCTGACTCCAGCCTCTTCCCCCCCTTCCCTTCCAAATCCCCCTTTGCTTAGTATATAAGGTGGACCAACATACCCAGACCCTATCATACGCTCACTACCTGACAACATGAAGCTTGTGAGTGTTGCTGGAGGGGCAGGATTTAAGGAACCCACGAATCAGTTTTACGATTTTTCCATTGCCATTATGCTATATAAAGCCAGTAGCCTGCAGTGCCATATTTATCACTTATTTATTTATTGTCTCTTGCATACTAGTTCGTGATCTTGGCAACATAATAATGGTGCGTTCTGCTGCACTGCTAGGATTTAAGGAACCCACAAAACATTTAGCCATATAAACCCTGTAGTCTTCAATGGTACATTTAACCTTTTGCTAAATATATTATTTCTTGCTTGTTAGATCGTGATCTTGGCTGTAGTAGCTGTGGCAGTGGCTGACAAGTTGGCTGCCCCGCCTGTACTCATCGTTCGCAGCCAACAGGTCGATCCTGACGCTACTGGTGCCCACAGCTCTGACTTTGAGAGTGAGAACGGCATCAAGTTCCAGGTCTCTGGTTCTCAGGGTGCCAATGGAGGGTCCAACATGATTGGCTCGTGGAGGTCAGAGTCATTTTATTAAGATAATCTGTATATCATCTAAATATCCGCAATAACTTCTACTTGATCATATTTTTTCATACTTTAGAAACCTCTAAGACTCCAAATATCACAGTCTTCTGTCAGTCTTGGAGCATTTTGTCCTCTCTATTTCCATTCAGTTTAATTCCACAGTTTACCTCATATATTCCTTATATTTTTGCATGGTATCTAGGGTATCTAGCATATTCTCTGCTTCCTCCATGCATTCTATCTTAATTAATATACTTTGCTCACTCCTTGCTTTATGGATCTCTTCCTAATTTCCTTCTAGAGTTTAATTTTCGATTTCCTGTACAACTTACCATATTCTTATGAAAAGTTATAGACCTACAACTAAAGCCCAGAATCCGATCTTTTATGTTCCTGACTTAATACATTCAGTGTATTACTGTAGTATTGGTGCATCAACATTTGTGATTTGTACACCAGTTATGAAACATTTAAGCAAATCATTCTTATTGACTTAGGAGTGCAGAGTAAACATTACCTTCTGACTTCCTAATTTTACATTTTTCACTTTGTTACGTTAATGTTTATGGTAACACTTACAAGAAAGGGGTATTTCAAAGATAAAATTTCTAGTCACTGAATAGAGCAATCATTAATATTTCTTATAATTCACATTAAAACTAATGAGGATGTTACTTCTCAGCTACCCTCAGGAGGACGGTAGTGTAGTGTCAGTACAATTCGTGGCTGACGAGAACGGCTACCAGCCACAGTCCGACCAGCTGCCCGTGGCTCCTATATTCCCCCACGTAATCCCTCAGTTTGTCCTCGACCAGATCGCCTTCGCCGAGAAGGAGAAGAAGCTCCAGGAACAAGGGAACTAAGAAACTTTTTATTGATGTGTTTTTCTGGCTATGTTGGTAAACTATTTCTTTCTCGCTAGCTACACATGCTCTTGACACAGACGTGGCAGATACTCACAGTCTCAAGTGTTAATGATATTTATTGAATTTATTTATTAAATAACATTTTTACATGTAAAATAAAAAGTTTATATTATGATTAAGTTTTCTTTAGTGCTCATGGTGTGAAATTAGTAAAATACGGTAAATGTTCTCAGACCAAAAAAAAAAGTCCATACCCTCCAGGTAGACAAGACGTTTTCAGTGCCTCCAGGTAGAGATGACATCTTCAATGCCTCCAGGTAGACATGACGTCTTCAATGCCTCCAGGTAGACATGACGTCTTCAATGCCTCCAGGTAGAGATGACGTCTTCAGTGCCTCCAGGTAGAGATGACGTCTTCAATGCCTCCAGGTAGACATGACGTCTTCAATGCCTCCAGGTAGAAATGACATCTTCAATGCCTCCAGGTAGACATGACGTCTTCAATGCCTCCAGGTAGAGATGACGTCTTCAATGCCTCCAGGTAGAGATGACGTCTTCAATGCCTCCAGGTAGAGATGACGTTTTCAATGCCTCCAGGTAGACATGACGTCTTCAATGCCTCCATGTAGACATGACGTCTTCAATGCCTCCAGGTAGACATGACGTCTTCAATGCCTCCAGGTAGACATGACGTCTTCAATGCCTCCAGGTAGACATGACGTCTTCAATGCCTCCATGTAGACATGACGTCTTCAATGCCTCCAGGTAGACATGACGTCTTCAATGCCTCCAGGTAGAGATGACGTCTTCAATGCCTCCATGTAGACATGACGTCTTCAATGCCTCCAGGTAGACATGACGTCTTCAATGCCTCCAGGTAGACATGACGTCTTCAATGCCTCCAGGTAGAGATGACGTCTTCAATGCCTCCATGTAGACATGACGTCTTCAATGCCTCCAGGTAGACATGACGTCTTCAATGCCTCCAGGTAGACATGACGTCTTCAGTGCCTCCAGGTAGAGATGACGTCTTCAGTGCCTCCAGCCTCTTACTGCAGAGTTGCAAGCCTTTACCTAGTATTCATATTATCCCAAAAGTAAGCCACAGTGTTTTAAGGTTTGAAGTCGATCAGAAGATGCATTGAACACTCATTGCTAGGAAACCAATTTGTTGAATACTGATAATGAATTAAAACTTAAACAACCACACAAAATTCGTGCAAAGTCTATTTGGAGATTACCACCACCACTGAAGGTCTCAAGCTGACCACAAGACGCATTCTCTAGCTGTCGCACGTAATCCAAAACTTTCAAGTATATTAACTATGCAGCTAACAGACACAAGATAAACAGCCGGAAGCTTCGTTTGGACGATGTTTCGCTGCTCTGATGAAACATTGTCTATGTGAAATCTCCAGTTGCTGCTTTTGTGTGTGCGTTTTTCAATCATATACGACTTCCTGGCATATTTTCACCTATGAAGTCATGCATAGACAGAATAACAACCTATGTGATATGTCAAGATCTCTTATTAATGAAAATAAGATACCGGATATATTAAGCCAATTTCCTAAATTTGTTAGTAACAGATAAGTGAACTGTAGATATGAATCCAGATGTACTCCTGTAAACCCTTTTGGGGCCTAGTTCCTAGGTCTTTTGTGTATCCATATGCTCTTGTGCTACCATCCACAGGATGGATATGAGGTATACAATAAACTAGCCACTTCGTCGGCAAAATTTAATATGAAGATAAACCTCATAAATTATGTTTCATGAGATGGATCAGCCAACACATATTGAAGACTTTCAGAAAATTCCTACTCAGGTTATTTCCTGGAGGAGAAAAATTCCACACACTCTTAAGAATAAAATTATCCAAAACTTACACAATCTGACATCAAGAGGAAGGAAAACGCAGGAAGACTTAAAGTTTAAAGTTGAACGGAAGATGCGATTTACAGTTATTGCACAGAATCCAGAAAAAAATAGTGTTTACACAGCCTTAAATCCGTGAAACTAGTCATCCTTTGATTCCTATACCCTAAAACAATAATCATCCTACCTCCATATAAGTGGATTGCATCACTCTTGAGAGTTTGAAGCCGACCAGTAGAGTCATTCTCAAGTTATCACACAGAAACAATTATTGAGGATGTTCTATATAAAATTGATCGTAGGGCATCTGCACATTAGTTGTAGTTATAGTTCACTAATGCTGAAAATTTAGGTCGATCTGACGAAGCGTTCTCAAGTTACAAGCCATAACCTTCATGACACGGACAAAAACACTGTTTCTAGGGATGTGACTGCTTCTAGAATAAAACCGTATATATATATATATATATATATATATATATATATATATATATATATATATATATATATATATATATATATATATATATATATATATATATATATATATATATATATATATATATGTATATATATGTATATATATATATATATATATATATATATATATATATATATGTATATATATATGTATATGTATGTATGTATGTATATTATTATTATTATTATTTAAAAGTTCGCAAAGCTTATGAAACTCAGTCATAAAAATGCGAGTGTTTGTACTTTTTTCAGTTACTTTTATTTTAAATTTCCAACAATCCTATATGAATAAAGGTCCCCTTGGTTGGTATATATGTCGGGCCGCCACACCCTGACCTCACCACAAACTGATAACACGAAGATGGCGACTATTGCTTCACGACAGACTCCGTCTTACCATCGTATCCAGTCATCAGTTATTATATTCACTGAGGACCTCGTAACATCACTGAGTCAAGCAACATCTGAGGTCTAGGAGAGGTGAGGAGTAATCAGGTTAGATCTGACGAAGGGGTGGAGATTAATTTCAATTTCTTGCATCAAGAGCTCATCGCCAGTATTAAGTTTCATTAAAAAAACTTACCACGGGTGGGGATTGAACTCGTGGCGAGCTCAAACCCCACCAGCGCTGGCCTGGAGTTTTACTACTCACTCGCCACGAGTTTAGTCACCACCCTGGAGGTTACGTGGAGGTTACCTGGAGGTTATTCCGGGGGATCAACGCCCCCGCGGCCCGGTCCATGACCAGGCCTCCCGATGGATCAGGGCCTGATCAACTAGGCTGTTACTGCTGGCCGCACGCAGTCCAACGTACGAGCCACAGCCCGGCTGATCCGGCACTGACTTTAGGTATCTGTCCAGCTCTCTCTTGAAGGCAGCCAGGGGTTTATTGGCAATTCCCTTAATGCTTGATGGGAGGCTGTTGAACAGTTTTGGGCCCCGGACACTTAGGGTGTTTTCCCTTAGTGTACCAATGGCGCCCCTACTTTTTATTGGGGGCATTTTGCATCGCCTGCCCAGTCTTTTACTTTCGTAGGGAGTGATTTCTGTGTGCAGATTTGGGACCATTCCTTCCAAGATTTTCCAAGTGTAGATTATGATATATCTCTCCCTCCTGCGTTCCAGCGAGTAATCCGGGTACGGTTTGTTTGCAGTCGTGCCGTTTTATTCGTAGTCATTCAACATCTTCGCAGCAGACTCTTAACTTCCGGCTAACTTACTTCTCCTTATATAACATCTATGAAACAATAGAAATTAGATCGCTTGTTATTCGTATAGCATACAGTGTATAATTAATGTATAATGGATTTTGGCTAGCTGTATATATCATATTAAAATGTTCTTTGTAAAGTCATTCTGGGATATTTATCATCTACCTTCTTCTATAACTTTCACAAAAAAAATGGTCTTGGTGTGTCTACCACAGTTACCCATACACTCGTCTTAAAGGAATACCTCAGTAATCCAAACACTTGTCTTAAATAATACCTCAGTAATCCAGACACTGGTCTTAAAGGAATACCTCAGTAATCCAAACACTGGTCTTAAAGGAATACCTCAGTAATCCAAACACTGGTCTTAAAGGAATACCTCAGTAATCCAAACACTGGTCTTAAAGGAATACCTCAGTAATCCAGACACTGGTCTTAAAGGAATACCTCAGTAATCCAGACACTGGTCTTAAAGGAATATTTCAATAATCCAAACACTGGTCTTGAAGGAACACCTCAGTAATCCAAAAATTGGTCTTAAAGGAATACCTCAGAAATCCAAACACTGGTCTTGAAGGAATACCTCAGTAATCCAAACACTGGTCTTGAAGGAATACCTCAGTAATCCAAACACTGGTCTTAAAGGAATACCTCAGTAAACCAAACACTTGTCTTAAATAATACCTCAGTAATCCAGACGCTGGTCTTAAAGGAATACCTGAGTAATCCAAACACTGGTCTTAAAGGAATACCTCAGTAATCCAAACACTGGTCTTAAAGGAATACCTCAGTAATCCAGACACTGGTCTTAAAGGAATACCTCAGTAATCCAGACACTGGTCTTAAAGGAATATTTCAATAATCCAAACACTGGTCTTGAAGGAACACCTCAGTAATCCAAAAATTGGTCTTAAAGGAATACCTCAGAAATCCAAACACTGGTCTTGAAGGAATACCTCAGTAATCCAAACACTGGTCTTGAAGGAATACCTCAGTAATCCTAACACTGGTCTTGAGGGAACTCCTCAGTAATCCAAACACTGGTCTTGAGGGAATACCTCAGTAATCCGAATACTGGTCTTGAAGGAATACTTCAGTAATCCAAACACTGGTCTTGAAGGGACGCCTCAGTAATCCAAACACTGTTCTTGAAGGAACACCTCAGTAATCCAAACACTGGTCTTGAAGGAATACCTCAGTAATCCAGACACTGGACTTAAAGGAATAGCTCAGTAATGCAGACACTGGTCTTAAAGGAATACCTCAGTAATCCAGACACTGGTCTTAAAGGAATACCTCAAAAATCCAAACACTAGTCTTGAAGGAATACCTCAGAGCAATCCAAACACTGGTCTTGAAGGAACACCTCAGAAATCCAAACACTGGTCTTGAAGGAACACCTCAGTAATCCAAACACTGATCTTGAAGGAACACCTCAGTAATCCAAACACTGATCTTGAAGGAATACCTGAGTAATCCAAACACTGGTCTTGAAGGAACACCTCAGTAATCCAAAAACTGATATTGAAGGAACACCTCAGTAATCCAAAAACTGATAATGAAGGAACACCTCAGTAATCCAAACACTGGTCTTGAAGGAACACCTCAGTAATCCAAACACTGGTCTTGAAGGAATACCTCAGTAATCCAAACACTGGTCTTGAAGGAACACCTCAGTAATCCAGACACTGGTCTTAAAGGAATACCGCAATAATCCAAACGCAGGTCTTGAAGGAATACCTCAGTAATCCAAACACTGGTCTTAAATGAATAACTCAGCAATCCAAAGACTGGTCTTGAAGGAATACCTCAGAAATCCAAACACTAGCCTTGAAGGAATACCTCAGTAATCCAAACACTGGTCTTGAAGGAGCACCTCAGTAATCCAAACACTTGTCTTGAAGGAATACTTCAGTAATCCAAACACTGGTCTTGAAGGAATACCTCAGTAATCCAAACACTGGTCTTGAATGAACACCTCAGTAATCCAAACACTGGTCTTGAAGGAATACCTCAGTAATCCAAACACTGGTCTTGAAGGAGCACTTCAGTAATCCAAACACTGGTCTTGAAGGAACACCTCAGTAATCCAAACACTGGTCTTGAAGGAACACCTCAGTAATCAAAACGCTGGTCTTGAAGGAACACCTCAGTAATCCAAACACTGGCCTTGAAGGAACACCTCAGTAATACAAACACTGGCCTTGAAGGAACACCTCAGTAATCAAAACACTGGCCTTGAAGGAACACCTCAGTAATCCAAACACTGGCCTTGAAGGAACACCTCAGTAATCCAAACACTGGCCTTGAAGGAACACCTCAGTAATCAAAACGCTGGTCTTGAAGGAACACCTCAGTAATCCAAACACTGGTCTTGAAGGAACACCTCAGTAATCAAAACGCTGGTCTTGAAGGAATACCTCAGTAATCCAAACACTGGTCTTGAAGGAGCACTTCAGTAATCCAAACACTGGCCTTGAAGGAACACCTCAGTAATCCAAACACTGGTCTTGAAGGAGCACCTTAGTAATCCAAATACTTGTCTTGAAGGAACACCTCAGTAATCCAAACACTGGTCTTGAAGGAACACCTCAGTAATCCAAACACTGGTCTTGAAGGAATACCTCAGTAATCCAAACACTGGTCTTGAAGGAACACCTCAGTAATCCAAACACTGGTCTTGAAGGAACACCTCAGTAATCCAAACACTGGTCTTGAAGGAATACCTCAGTAATCCAAACACTGGTCTTGAAGGAACACCTCAGTAATCAAACACTGGTCTTGAAGGAATATCTCAGTAATCCAAGCACTGGTCTTGAAGGAACACCTCAGTAATCCAAACACTGGTCTTGAAAGAACACCTCAGTAATCCAAACACTGGTATTGAAGGAACACCTCAGTAATCCAAACACTGGTCTTGAAGGAACACCTCAGTAATCCAAACACTGGTCTTGAAGGAACACCTCAGTAATCCAAAACTGGTCTTGAAGGAGCACCTCAGTAATCCAAAACTGGTTTTGAAGGAATACCCTCAAGTAGCTGTTTGGATTTTTTTCTCCAAAGTTTTAGTTTATAACTCGACAACGTTTAATCCGATCACCTAAAAAAAATCAGAGCTGGTGCAGTGTTACTAGGGAAAAGTTCTCAAAATAATTGGCATGTGCAGGTACAGTTTGGTTAATTTTTCATATTATTTTCCCGGATTTGGTAGGTAGATAGGTGTAAGGTTTGTCAGGAAACAGAACACAAATGCTTCTTGACGTGAGTTGTAGTCATATGATGACCCACAGCTGCAGTTTTTAGTCATTAGACCGAGGCCTTCCGCTGGCCTCGGTCTAATGGTTATGATTAAAACCCTGCATTTGGTTTCTTTGCAATATCTTGAGAAAGCCTCTTGGGATCGGCTTCAAACTCTCACTATTCATGCATTCTCCTCAGATGGCTCGGCTTGCTATTGGAGAGTGTAGATGCCAATTTGCCAGTTATAACTTTAAAATAGTGTAGCATTATACACAACCCGTACATAGGAGAGAGAAGCTTATCACGACGAGAAGGTAGTTTACTGTGTCAGGTAATTACTGGTCTGCAAATGAACGCCTTATCGAGAACCCATGATTTTTTAAATCTTAGAAATTTTCTAGAGAATACTGAATTGCCCGATTGACTTATAACTGAAATTATTTAACTCTGGTTCATGTAATTATCCAACAAGTAGAATGCTTGTCGGCAATTCCCTACATACTTCTAAGTTCCAAGTGTCTTGGATTAGTGCCTTGAACACAGTTCTTGAATTTAAATAAATATACTCCTTATTTTTATTCGAAAACTGTTGTTTCAGCTACTGCCAGACTTACAGCTCATATTCCCTCAGATGCGCATAACTCAGTTCATCTTCCCATTCATTTTCCCACAACTTTTGCTTTAGTCACCACTTAGACGTCCAGTTCCGTTTTATTCATAATGTTATGTAGGTATAATTATATAGCAGCATGTGAGGTGACAGTCCTCACATGCTGCTGTAGTTTACCAGGGTGAGTTTTTTGTGATTGGCTGTCGTGCACCTGGCTGGAGCCAATAGTGGTAGACTTCCATGGCCCTGAAAATTATTTATAGTGCAGTAGTGTATATAAATATGGACAGAAAGCTGAGGTTGGTCCACTCAGAAAACGAGTAAATGTCAGTTCGAAAAAAAGTGTAAAATGCCAAGGATTGGGCAGATGAAGATGGAGGAACTGATACTAATGACGTATGTAAGTAGGAACTGAGGTGGGTATCTAGTGCTGGATGTAGAGACTTAGGCGGGTGTACGATGTAAGATGTAGGGATGGATATACCTCTATGGATGAAAGTGGGTGAACAGTATTAAATGTAAGAATGAATATGCCTGTAGCGATGGATGCAGGGATGAAAATAGATATAGAATACAAGGTTGCTGTGGGAATGGATGCGAATACATGTATACAGTGTGTGTGGGTGAATGCATGGACGTTTATGCAGGGATGAAATGGTATATTATGGTGGATATAGGGATGACGGTGGCCCGTAGCCTGGTAGGAAACGCTCTCGTTTCACTCAGTAAGTGTCCGTGGTTCGATCTCCGGCAGGGGTGGAAACACTGGGCTTGTTCCTTACACATCTTATCCTGTTTACCTAGCAAACATGTAGGTACTTGGGTGTTTCTCGATGACGCAATGCCTTGGGTTATTCTGGATGGCTAACCCTCTGGGGTTAAAAATCAGAACAAAATTTTATCTTAAAGTAAGTGGAGAGTATTAGAAGAATGTGAAGCTTGCTTGTATTGTGAACATCCAATTTATACTTAATGGTTGCATTAACATGACGTAAATTTTTTTGTGCTGTGCTTAAGTTGATATTTGGTTTGTAATATCAAAACTTCACATAAAATATGAGTCATTATTCGTGTGGATAAATTATATGAAAGTGTTTAAGAAAAAGTAATCATAATATGCAGATGCTTTATTTACATGGAAATTCAGTGTTTATAAATACATGTATAAATATGAATGACACTGGGCATTATAATGTCTGTACATAGAGAAAGTTCAGATGAAGAGAAAACTGTACTTTAACATTAGATTCAGAGAGCATGAAAAATTTAAATGCTTCATAATCGTCCCTCTCGTTCCTCGCGCTTCCTCTCCTCCTCGGCGAAGGCGATCTGTTCGAGGACGAACTCAGGGATTTCGTGGGGGAATTCAGGAGCCACGGGAAGCAGGTCGGACTGTGGTTGGAAGCCGTTCTCGTCAGCCACATACTTTACTGATGCAATACTGCCATCCTCCAGGGGGTAGCTGAGAAGAAACATCCTCATTACGGTCAATATTTGACACTGGCTTTATATATTATTTGTTCTATTCATCGCTAAAATACATTCAGCTGTAAGTTTTAAAACAAATTTTATGGAAGCAGACCACGGTACGGGCGGGGACTCAACTCGTTAAGCTCCAGACTGGCTCGTTAGCCACTGGGCCAGCTGGCTACAATAAGATTAATCCAACTAGGTATATTTATACACAGTGGTGCCTATGCTAACCTTCCCATAGTGTACAAATATAAATATACCAAGTTGGATGTATCTTATTGTAGCCATCTGGCCCAGTAGCTAACACGCTGATGTAGAGTTTTACGACTCATTAGCCGCGAGTTCAACCCCAAACCATACAGTGATTTGTTTGCAATCGTATCATTGCAATTCCATAAGTCTTTATGGGCGCAATAGGAAACAAAAATAAATATTGCGCATAATCTGGATGTCAAAAGTTAATGCTCAGATTGAGCATTAACATAAATTAGGTTTACCAAGACCAGTTTACAAGTCACTGTAATTGAAGCGCCGAGACTTATGTATATGCAATGTTAAATGATAAATGACATGTTGCACGAGAAGGTGGATGGCAAAAGTCCCAGAATAAATTCAGGAAGAACAGTTGAACAGTATGAATTGTGCTGCCCTGAATAAAACTTATTCTAATTATACACATATTATATGTGAGGCAAATAATCAATGATCTAGTTGCATGTATGTTCTCTTAGATGGTAATTATAGAGAAGTGGGATAGTTGGAAGTTAAGAAGTTGCAAAGATGGTGTTAACCTGCATATTAATGGTGACAGTTGTGGGTTGTATATTTTCTTGGGTGTGATATAAACAATTTTAGAAGGAGCTCAATTATGTAAGGAGGGAGCTGAAATAGACATCAATAGTCGGTACATAGGATACAAAACTGTGGCGTAGAATGGTTGAACTTTCTTAAAAATGTCAAGATAACTTAATGTAAAGACGTTTAGGTGGACAAGTACTGTTGGATATTTATAAACAACTGACATACGATCCTTCGTAAATTAACTAATGTTTACCTGTATGAGCCAATTAAGTTGGAACCTCCAGTGGGACCCTGAGAACCAGAAACCTGAACTTTAATGCCGTCCTCGCTCTCAAATTCAGCACTGTGGGCACCAGCAGCGTCTGGGTTGGTCTGTTGACTGTGGAGGATGAGTACAGGAGAGACAGGTAGCTTGTCGGCCACTGCCACAGCCACTATAGCCAAGATCACGATCTGAAATATAAAAATATTATTAATAAATTAAAAGAGATCCATTAATAGGCTGTGGGGCATATGTTGCCTTTTGCAGTTACTTGGATCAAATCTAATTACTCCCTCCTCGCTCATTCATTAAAGGTTGTATGAAAATGTTTAATGCTGCCCTTCAAATAGAAAAATATTATATATCCGCTGGAAATAATAATATATATGACTGCGAGTGCCCAAAAGCCTGTCTGTGGAGATGGACTCACAAGCTTCATGTTGTCAGGTAGTGAGCGTCTGTGAGGTCTGAGTACTGTGGCTCGACTTATATACCAAGCGAGGGGATGGTCAGTCAGGGTCACACTGTCAAAAGTTGTCTTACAACTCTGGGTCTACGCCTTCGTTTTCTTTCCTTTACATAAATAGAACGGCCTTGTATTATCTGTATAATTGCTTGCTGATAAGAACGACTACTAGGTAAAGTCTGACCTGCTGTCCATGACTCCTGCCTTTCTCTCTGCATCTCTCAGTTCGCGTTCTCCCAGATATCGCGGGAGAGGAAAGGAAGCTCCCCTGGGACGAAATGGAAATTAAATAACTTTTCAATTATGATTTTGGATGTTATGGTAAATTCTTCTTCTTTCTATAGCCATACTTACTTTATGAGCAAACATAATTTGTCTGCACAAATATTGTATAACATTTTATTTGTATTATGGAAATACTGGAAAAAAAACCTACGAACTGTAATGAAAGTGTGGAATGTGTAATATAATCTGGACAGCTCTATGTTGGTTGTCTTAGCCCGAAGATTTTATTGCTAAAACGACATCCATCTTCATTCTAACATCCACCACCATTTCCACTCCCACGTATATTCTTTCACCCACATCCAACTTTACACTGCCTCATCTGCACTTTTTCTGACATTAAAAGTAATTCCAAAAGATTCATTTAAACACTCTCAACGCAAATATCATAATAATGTGGAACCACTAAATCTTTAAGTCATATAATGTCTGAACGATGGGAGTTACTGAGGTTTGATTCGAAGAAGGAGAGGATAATTCTAATTACTCAGATTAAGGGCGTTTCAATGATGTTAAAGCACTCCCATTAAAGGGTCAATTCCTACAAGAATCTCTAAACTCATTTTCTCTACACTCCTCACTGCTCTAGTGATTCAAACACTATTGCCCAAAGTGTACAGATGTACAGAAATTTTCTAATTTCCTGAAGTAAAATTAGTTATTTAGATTATCAGGTAATGTTCTTGTATGAGCCATTAAGAAACTCTTGTAATTCATGAGAAGTTATGTAGTAATGTGTATGTATTATGTGTTTGTAGGAATAATTCCACCAATCAACACGCGTTATCAGCTACTCGTAAGAGCATAAACAGGAACACTGTAACAGGTCTATTGACCCATACTTGGCAGGTTGGTGTCAAACCCAAACACACTGACAAAGGTATTCGCCCAACTCATTATCAATATTACCCAAGGAATAAGCTTATTAACTCAAGTTCAAGACCCACTCAAAACCAACTTCTTTCACTCATGTAAATTCCACCAAGCATCATATATTACAATGTAATTCATTAACATTTTGAGAATTGCTATTAAGAATAATATACTTCCAGAAAAAAAAAGGAAATATCAAATTTAGTATTCTAAAAATAACTGAAATATTGTTAAACTTTGAGTAATGAGGCATTCATTAATATAAATTGAAAATTAGAATCCCTTCGCTTTTCCACTGAGCACATAAATTGGGAGAAGCTTCCATAATAACTGTCACAGGAGATAGTCATCTTGAAGTCGGATACAGTTAAATCGCACGAAACCTGTATTAAATCTCTTCCGCAACTCAGACATCACCTGCAACAATCGTGGTGACAACTACGAACTGCAACAGAGAATTGACAGAGCTGGATCTACGGATGCTGCCAGGAGAATGAGTTACGAAGTTGTTGGTTCCTACACAGAAATACACACGAATATGTAGTATCTTCTCTTCCAAGTAGATGTTCTTATGCTTATAAATATACCTTTTCGTGTATGGGCCCTACATAAATAGTGCTAGACTGCATGAAATCACCAGAAGAAACTTGAGTGCAATGCCCATGGTATCTTGAAACTCTGTGCCAGGGATATATCATATGTAACCTTTGTCCACTGAATATCTAATGAAACATTATTTTTTAAATGCCTCCTCGTTGTTAGCATTATGTTAATATTGAAATAAATTATGGTAAAAATACTTTTCTGGAATAAGTGATGACATGAATAGTTATCTAGGTATCCTGAGGTAGGTAGTGACAGGTCCCCAGAGGAAAGTCGTGGTGAAAACCCAATGTATATTATATATAGGAACATTGCTAATGATACCTGCAATGCTAAACAAAGTTGTAATTCAAAGTATCTTATTCTTTTATATGTGGGTATCCCTGAAGATTGCAGGTCGGTAATTTCTCCTCACAAATCTCAATTCCAACTATTATCTTAAACACTGTTCTTGAATTTCAACAATTATTTGCCTTATTTTCATACTAAAATTGCTCATTCACTTGCACTGCTACATTCTTCTTGTTTCCTTGTTATCGCCTTCTCAATCATTTTGTCCCAACTTTTATTTTTCTTTCATTCACTCTTAAGACTTCCAGTTTTCCTTCATTCATAATGCTCACAGGAATTTATCTCAGCAAATATATGCTACGAGTGTACTTTATTGCCTATTTTAGGGATTAAAGTATTCTTGTTAAGTTACCGTGCAGCCTTAACGATCCTCGAGTAGTCGACAAGCTTTAAACTCCATTAACCAAAAGCCAACCTTCATAATATTATGTCGCTTTAATGCACAAGAGCATTTAAGGCGACCTTCACTATTTTCATGAAAGAGCAACAATTTATCAGGGTGTGGTTTTGTGGTTGGCTGTCGTGATCCTGGCTACAGCCTGTAGTGTTATACTTGTAGTATATTTTATATTAACACACTGGCCGATTCCCACCAAGGCAGGGTGGCCCGAAAAAGAAAAACTTTCACCATCATTCGCTCCATCACTGTCTTGCCAGAAGGGTGCTTTACACTACAGTTTTTAAACTGCAACATTAACACCCCTCCTTCAGAGTGCAGGCACTGTACTTCCCATCTCCAGGACTCAAGTCCGGTCTGCCGGTTTCCCTGAATCCCTTCATAAATGTTACTTTGCTCACACTCCAACAGCACGTCAAGTATTAAAAACCATTTGCCTCCATTGACCCCTATCAAACACTTTCACGCATGCCTGCTGGAAGTCCAAGCCCCTCGCACCCAAAACCTCCTTTACCCCCTCCCTCCAACCTTTCCTAGGCTGACCCCTACCCCGCCTTCCTTCTACTACAGACTGATGCACTCTTGAAGTCATTCTGTTTCGCTCCATTCTCTCTACATGTTCAAACCACCTCAACAACCCTTCCTCAGCCCTCTGGACAACAGTTTTGGTAATCCCGCACCTCCTCCTAACTTCCAAACTACGAATTCTCTGCATTATATTCACACCACACATTGCCCTCAGACATGACATCTCCACTGCATCCAGCCTTCTCCACGCTGCAACATTCATCAGCCATGCTTCACACTCATATAAGAGCGTTGGTAAAACTATACTCTCATACATTCCCCTCTTTGCTTCCAAGGACAAAGTTCTTTGTCTCCACAGACTCCTAAGTGCACCGCTCACCCTTTTCCCCTCATCAATTCTATGATTCACCTCATCTTTCATAGACCCATCCGCTGACACGTCCTCTCCCAAATATCGGAATACATTCACCTCCTCCATACTCTCTCCCTCGAATCTGATATCCAATCTTTCATCACCTAATATTTTTGTTATCCTCATAACCTTACTCTTTCCTGTATTCACTTTTAATTTTCTTTTACATTCCCTACCAAATTCATCCACCAACCTCTGCAACTTCTCTTCAGAATCTCCCAAGAGCACAGTGTCATCAGCAAAAAGCAACTGTGACAACTCCTACTTTGTGTGTGATTCTTTATCTTTTAACTCCACGCCTCTTGCCAAGACCCTTGCATTTACTTCTCTTACAACCCCATCTATAAGTATATTGAACAACCACGGTGACATCTCACATCCTTGTCTAAGGCCTACTTTTACTGGGAAATAATCTCCCTCCTTCCTACATACTCTAACTTGAGCCTCACTATCCTCGTAAAAACTATTCACTGCTTTCAGTAACCTACCTCCTATACCATACACTTGCAACGTCTGCCACATTAACCCCCTATCCACCCTGTCATACGCCTTTTCCAAATCCATAAATGCCACAAAAACCTCTTTAGCCTTATCTAGATACTGGTCGCTTATATGTCTCGCTGTAAACACTTGGTCTACACACCCCTACCTTTCCTAAAGCCTCCTTGTTCGTCTCCTATCCTATTCTCCGTCTTACTCTTAATTCTTTCAATAATAACTCTACCATACACTTTACCCGGTATGCTCAACAGACTCATTCCCCTATAATTTTTGCACTCTCTTTTGTACCCTTTGCCTTTATACAAAGGAACTATGCATGCTCTCTGCCAATCCCTAGGTACCTTACCCTCTTCCATACATTTATTAAATAATAGCACCAACCACTCCAAAACTATATCCCCACTTGCTTTTAACATTTCTATCTTTATCCCATCAATCCCAGCTTCCTTACCCCTTTTCATTTTAATTATTTCCTCACGAACTTTCCCCACACTCACAACTGGCTCTTCCTCACTCCTACAAGATGTTATTCCTCCTTGCCCTATACACGAAATCACAGCTTCCCTATCTTCATCAACATTCAACAATTCCTCAAAATATTCCCTCCATCTTCCCAATACCTCTAATTCTCCATTTAACAACTCTCCTCTCCTATTTTTAACTGACAGATCCATTTGTTCTTTAGGCTTCCTTAACTTCTTAATCTCACTCCAAAACTTTTTCTTATTTTCAACAAAATTTGTTGACAACATCTCACTCACTCTCTCATTTGCTCTTTTTACATTGCTTCACCACTCTCTTAACCTCTCTCTGTTTCTCCATATACTCTTTCTTCCTTGCATCACTTCTACTTTGTAAAAACTTCTCATATGCTAACTTTTTCTCCCTGACTACTCTCTTTACATAATCATTCCACCAATCGCTCCTCTTCCCTCCCGCACGCACTTTCCTGTAACCATAAACTTCTGCTGAACACTAAAATTACATTTTTAAACCTACCCCATACATCTTCGAGCCCATTGCCTATGATCTCATTAGCCCATCTATCCTCCAATAGTTGTTTATATCTTACCCTAACTGCCTCCTCTTTAAGTTTATAAACCTTCACCTCTTTCCTACCTGATGCTTCTATTTTCCTTGTTATAGTTGTTTGGCAATAAATTCTTTTGAACTGAGGCAAAGCATTTAAGGTTGAACAGAAAATTGATCTGTATCCACTAAGTCGGCGAGTAAGGCAGACTAAATGTAGACGTCTAAGAAAAGAGCAGAATAAGATTTAAACTTGATTCCAGCAACTTTGGTATCAAGTTTGGTACTTAATAAAGCGATGACGGTGGATTTAGAGATGACAGATGTACGGCTGGAAGTAGGGGCATAGTGCTGGATGTAGGTATAGAGATGGATGTAGAGATGGAGTTAAGCATACATTAGTGTTGGACGAAGGTTGATACAGATATAGAGGTGGGATGCCGGATGCAACATGGTGGTGAGTAGATAATGCTGGATGTTGGGATGGGAGGGTGGATGTAGAGAATGAGGTATATAAAGGGATAGAGGTGGTTGCACAGTGACGGATTTAGGGAGGAAAGTGAGTGAAGAGTGTGTAGTAGAATAGTCTGCCTGCACTGAGAGCATCCAATTTATACTTAGTGGTGACATTAACTTGACGTAAGTTGTTTTGTGCTGTGCTGAAGTTGATATTTGGTTTGTAATATCAAAACTTCACATAAAATATGAGTAATTATTCGCGTGGATAAATTATATATGAAAGTGTTTAAGAAAAAGTAATCATAATTTGCAGATGCTTTATTTACATGGAAATCCAGTGTTTACAAATACATGTATAAATATGAACGACACTGGGCATTGTGATGTCTGTACATAGAGAAAGTTCAAATAAAGAGAAAACTGTACTTTAACAACAGATTCAGAAAGCATGAAGAATTTAAATGCTTCTTAAACTACCATGATCCACCTCCTCAGATACCTTAGTCAGAAAAAGACAGTAAATTCGTAAGGCAGGAATGCCCCTTCGCAAAACCTTGTCGAGATTCATTATTCAGTTTATCTCTTTCAAGATGGCTACGAATTTCATCGACAATTATTGATTTCATAATCGTCCCTCTCGTTCCTCGCGCTTCCTCTCCTCCTCGGCGAAGGCGATCTGTTCGAGGACGAACTCAGGGATTTCGTGGGGGAATTCAGGAGCCACGGGAAGCAGGTCGGACTGTGGTTGGAAGCCGTTCTCGTCAGCCACATACTTTACTGATGCAATACTGCCATCCTCCAGGGGGTAGCTGAGAAGAAACATCCTCATTACGGTCAATATTTGACACTGGCTTTATATATTATTTGTTCTATTCAATGATTAAACTTTTATCGCTAAAATAATTTCAGCTGTCAGTTTTAAAACAAATTTTATGGAAGCAGACCACGGTACGGGCGGGGACTGAACTCGTAAAACTCCAGACTGGCTCGTTAGCCACTGGGCCAGCTGGCTACAATAAGATTAATCCAACTAGGTATATTTATACACAGTGGTGCCTATGCAAACCTTCCTATAGAGTATAAATATAAATATACCAAGTTGGATGAATCTTATTGTAGCCATTTGACCCAGTGGCTAATGCGCCTATGTGGAGTTTTACGGTTCACTAGCCGCGAGTTCAACCCCTAACCATACACTGGTTTGTTTTCAATCCTATCATTGCAATTTCATGTCTTTATGGGCACAATAGGAAACAAATATAAATGTTGCGCATAATCTGGATGTCAAAAGTTGGTGCTCAGATTGGGCATTAAGATAACTTAGGTTTTTCAAGACCAGTTTGCAGGTCACTGTAATTGAAGCGCCGAGACTTATGTATATACAATGTTAAATGATAAATGATATGTTGCACGAGAAGGTGGATGTCAAAAGTCCCAGAATAAATTCAGGAAGAACAGTTTAACAGTATGAATTGTGCTGGCCTGAATAAAACTTATACTAAATATACACATACTATATGTGAGGCAAATAATCAATGATCTAGTTGGCTTGTATGTTCTCTTAGATGGTAATTATAGAGAAGTGGGATAGTTGGAAGTTAAGAAGTTGCAAAGATGGTGTTAACCTGCATATTAATGGTGGCAGTTGTGGGTTGTATATTTTCTTGGGTATGATATAAACAATTTTAGAAGGATCTTAATTATGTAAGGAGGGAGCCGAAATAGACATCAATAGTCGGTATATAGGATACAAAAATGTGGCGTAGAGTGGTTGAACTTTCTTAAGAATGTCAAGATAACTTAATGTAAAGATATTTAGGTGATGACAAAGTAAGGTGGACAGTACTGTTGGATATTTATAAACAGCTGACATACGATCCGTCGTAAAATAACTAATGTTTACCTGTACGAGCCAATTAAGTTGGCGCCTCCAGTGGGACCCTGAGAACCAGAAACCTGAACTTTAATGCCGTCCTCGCTCTCAAACTCAGCACTGTGGGCACCAGCAGCGTCTGGGTTGGTCTGTTGGCTGTGGAGGATGAGTACAGGAGAGGCAGGCAGCTTGTCGGCCACTGCCACAGCCACTATAGCCAAGATCACGATCTGAAATATAAAACTATTATTAATAAATTAAAAGAGATCCATGAATAGACTGTGGGGCATATGTTGCCTTTTGCAGTTACTCGTATCAAATCTAATTACTCCCTCCTCGCTCATTCATTAAAGGTTGTATGAAAATGTTTAATGCTGCCCTTCAAATATAATATTTTATATCTACTGGAAATAATAATATAGATGACCGCGAGTGCCCAAAAGTCTGTCTTTGAAGTTGGACTCACAAGCTTCATGTTGTCAGGTAGTGAGCGTCTGTGAGGTCTGAGTGCTGTGGCCCGACTTATATACCAAGCAAGGGGATGGTCAGTCAGGGTCACACTGCCAAAAGTTGTCCTTCAACTCTGGGTCTACGCCCTCGCTTTCTTTCCTTTACATAAATAGAACGGCTTTTTATTGTCTGTATAATTGCTTGCTGATAAGAACGACTACTAGGTAAAGTCTGACCTGCTGTCCGTGACTCCTGCCTCTCTCCCTGCATCTCTCAGTTCGCGTTGTACCAGATTTCGCGGGAGAGGAAAGGAAGCTCCCCTGGGACGAAATGGAAATTAAATAACTTTTTCAATCATGATTTTTGGATGTAATGGTCAATTATTCTTCTTTCTATAGCCATACTTACTTCATGAGCAAACATAATTTGTCTGCACAAATATTGTGTAACGTTTTATTTTGTTATCCTCATAACCTTACTCTTTCCTGTATTCACCTTTAATTTTCTTCTTTTGCACACCCTACCAAATTCATCCACCAATCTCTGCAACTTCTCTTCAGAATCTCCCAAGAGCACAGTGTCATCAGCAAAGAGCAGCTGTGACAACTCCCACTTTGTGTGTGATTCTTTATCTTTTAACTCCACGCCTCTTGCCAAGACCCTCGCATTTACTTCTCTTACAACCCCATCTATAAATATATTAAACAACCACGGTGACATCACACATCCTTGTCTAAGGCCTACTTTTACTGGGAAAAAATTTCCCTCTTTCCTACATACTCTAACTTGAGCCTCACTATCCTCATAAAAACTCTTCACTGCTTTCAGTAACCTACCTCCTACACCATACACTTGCAACATCTGCCACATTGCCCCCCTATCCACCCTGTCATACGCCTTTTCCAAATCCATAAATGCCACAAAGACCTCTTTAGCCTTATCTAAATACTGTTCACTTATATGTTTCACTGTAAACACCTGGTCCACACACCCCCTACCTTTCCTAAAGCCTCCTTGTTCATCTGCTATCCTATTCTCCGTCTTACTCTTAATTCTTTCAATTATAACTCTACCATACACTTTACCAGGTACACTCAACAGACTTATCCCCCTATAATTTTTGCACTCTCTTTTATCCCCTTTGCCTTTATACAAAGGAACTATGCATGCTCTCTGCCAATCCCTAGGTACCTTACCCTCTTCCATACATTTATTAAATAATTGCACCAACCACTCCAAAACTATATCCCCACCTGCTTTTAACATTTCTATCTTTATCCCATCAATCCCGGCTGCCTTACCCCCTTTCATTTTACCTACTGCCTCACGAACTTCCCCCACACTCACAACTGGCTCTTCCTCACTCCTACAAGATGTTATTCCTCCTTGCCCTATACACGAAATCACAGCTTCCCTATCTTCATCAACATTTAACAATTCCTCAAAATATTCCTTCCATCTTCCCAATACCTCTAACTCTCCATTTAATAACTCTCCTTTCCTATTTTTAACTGACAAATCCATTTGTTCTCTAGGCTTTCTTAACTTGTTAATCTCACTCCAAAACTTTTTCTTATTTTCAACAAAATTTGTTGATAACATCTCACCCACTCTCTCATTTGCTCTCTTTTTACATTGCTTCACCACTCTCTTAACTTCTCTCTTTTTCTCCATATACTCTTCCCTCCTTGCATCACTTCTACTTTGTAAAAACTTCTCATATGCTAACTTTTTCTCCCTTACTACTCTCTTTACATCATCATTCCACCAATCGCTCCTCTTCCCTCCTGCACCCACTTTCCTGTAACCACAAACTTCTGCTGAACACTCTAACACTACATTTTTAAACCTACCCCATACCTCTTCGACCCCATTGCCTATGCTCTCATTAGCCCATCTATCCTCCAATAGCTGTTTATATCTTACCCTAACTGCCTCCTCTTTTAGTTTATAAACCTTCACCTCTCTCTTCCCTGATGCTTCTATTCTCCTTGTATCCCATCTACCTTTTACTCTCAGTGTAGCTACAACTAGAAAGTGATCTGATATATCTGTGGCCCCTCTATAAACATGTACATCCTGAAGTCTACTCAACAGTCTTTTATCTACCAATACATAATCCAACAAACTACTGTCATTTCGCCCTACATCATATCGTGTATACTTATTTATCCTCTTTTTCTTAAAATATGTATTACCTATAACTAAACCCCTTTCTATACAAAGTTCAATCAAAGGGCTCCCATTATCATTTACACCTGGCACCCCAAACTTACCTACCACACCCTCTCTAAAAGTTTCTCCTACTTTAGCATTCAAGTCCCCTACCACAATTACTCTCTCACTTGGTTCAAAGGCTCCTATACATTCACTTAACATCTCCCAAAATCTCTCTCTCTCCTCTGCATTCCTCTCTTCTCCAGGTGCATACACGCTTATTATGACCCACTTCTCACATCCAACCTTTACTTTAATCCACATAATTCTTGAATTTACACATTCATATTCTCTTTTCTCCTTCCATAACTGATCATTTAACATTACTGCTACCCCTTCCTTTGCTCTAACTCTCTCAGATACTCCAGATTTAATCCCATTTATTTCCCCCCACTGAAACTCTCCTACCCCCTTCAGCTTTGTTTCGCTTAGGGCCAGGACATCCAACTTCTTTTCATTCATAACATCAGCAATCATCTGTTTCTTGTCATCCGCACTACATCCACGCACATTTAAGCAACCCAGTTTTATAAAGTTTTTCTTCTTCTCTTTTTTAGTAATTGTATACAGGAGAAGGGGTTACTAGCCCATTGCTCCCGGCATTTTAGTCGCCTCATACGACACGCATGGCTTACGGAGGAAAGATTCTTTTCCACTTCCCCATTTGTATTATGGAAATACTGGAAAAAAAACCTACGAACTGTAATGAAGTGTGGAATGTGTAATATAATCTGGACAGCTCTATGTTGGTTGTCCTAGCATGATGATTTTATTGCTGAAACGACATCCATCTTCATTCTAACATCCTCCACCATTGCCACTCCCACGTATATTCTTACACCCACATCCAACTTTACACTGCCTCATCTGCACTTTTTCTGACATTAAAAGTAATTCCAAAAGATTCATTTAAACACTCTCAACGCAAATATCATAATAATGGGGAACCACTAAATCTTTAATTCATATAATGTCTGAACGATGGGAGATACTGAGGTTTAATTCGAAGAAGGGGAGGATAATTCTAATTACTCAGATTAAGGGCGTTTCAATGATGTTAAAGCACTCCCATTAAAGGGTCAAATTCTACAAGAATCTCTAAATTCATTTTCTCTACACTCCTCACTGCTCTAGTGATTCAAACACTATTGCCCAAAGTGTACAGATGTACAGAAATTTTCTAATTTCCTGAAGTAAAATTAGTTATTTAGATTATCAGGTAATGTTCTTTTACTACCCATTAAGAAACTCTTGTAATTCATGAGAAGTTATGTAGTAATGTGTATGTATTATGTGTTTGTAGGAATAATTCCTCCAATCAACACGCGTTATCAGCTACTCGTAAGAGCATAAGGAGGAACACTGCAACAGGTCTATTGGCCCATACTTGGCAGGTTGGTGTCAAACCCAAACACACTGACAAAGGTATTCGCCCAATCCATTATCAATATTACCCAAGGAATAAGCTTATTAACTCAAAGTTCAAGACCCACTCAAAACCAACTTCTTTCACTCATGTAAATTCCACCAAGCATCATATATTACAATGTAATTTATTAACATTTTGAGAATTGCTATTAAGAATAATATACTTCCAGAAAAAAAAGAAATATAAAATTTAGTATTCTAAGAATAACTGAAATATTGTTCAACTTTGAGTAATGAGGCATTCATTAATATAAATTTAAAATTAGCATCCCTTCGCCTTTCCACTAAGCGCATAAATTGGGAGAAGCTTCCATAATGACTGTCACAGGAGATAGTCATCTTGAAGTCGGATATAGTTAAATCGCACGAAACCTGTATTAAAACTCTTCTGCAACCAAGATATCACTAGCAACAATCGTGGTGACGACTACGACCTGCAACAGAGAATTGACAGAGCTAGATCTACGGATGCTGCCAGAAGAATGAGTTACGAAGGTGATGGTTCCTACACAGAAATACACACGAATATGTGGTATCTTCTCTTCCAAGCTGATGTTCTTATGCTTATAAATATACATTTTCGTGTATAGGCTACATAATGAGCGCTAGGCAGTAAGAAATCACCAGAACAAACGTGAGTGCAATCCCCATGGCATCTTGAAACTCTGTGCCAGGGATATATCATATGTAACCTTTATCCACTGAATATCTAATGAAACATTATTTTTTAAATACCTCCTCACTGTTAACATTATGTTAATATTGAAATAAATTATGGTTAAAATACTTTTCTGGAATAAGTGATGACCTGAATAGTTATCTAGGTATCCTGAGGCAGGTAGTGACAGGTCCCCAGAGGAAAGTCGTGGTGAAAACCCAATGTATATTATATATAGGAGCATTGCTAATGATACCTGTAATGCTAAACAAAGTTGTAATTCAAAGAATATGTGGGTATCCCTGAAGAAGATTGCAGGTCGGTAATTTCTCCGCACACATCTCAGTTCCAACTATTATCTTAAACACTTTTCTTGAATTTCAACAATTATTTGCCTTATTTTCATACTAAAATTGCTCATTCACTTGCACTACTGCACTCCTTATGTTTCCTTGTTATCGCCTTCTAAATCATTTTGTCCCAACTTTTATTTTTCTTTCATTCACTCTTAAGACTTCCAGATTTCCTTCATTCATAATGCTCGCAGGAATTTATCTCAACGAATATATGTTACGAGTATGCTTTATTGCCTATTATAAGGATTAAAGTATTCTTGTCAGGTTACCGTGCAGCCTTAATGAGCCTCGAGTAGTCGACAAGCTTTAAACTCCATTAACAAAAAGCCAATAAAGTAATGACGGTGGATTTAGAGATGACAGATGTACGGCTGGAAGTGGGGGCATAGTGCTGGATGTATGTATAGAGGTGGATGTAGGTCTAGAGGTGGATGTAGGTATAGAGGTGGATGTAGGTATTCAGGTGGATGTAGGTATAGAGGTGGATGTAGGTATAGAGGTGGATGTAGGTATAGAGGTGGATGTAGGAATAGAGGTGGATGTAGAGGTAAGCGTACATTGGTGTTGGACGCAGGTCGATACAGATATAGAGGTGGGTGCAGAGTCCTGGATGCAACATGGATGTGAGTAGATAATGCTGGATGTAAGGATGGGGAGGGTGGATGAAGAATATGAGGTATATAAAGGGATAGAGGTGGTTACACAGTGACGGATTTAGGGAGGAAAGTGAGTAAGGAGCGTATAGTAGAATAGTCTGCCTGCACTGAGAGCATCCAATTTATAGTTAATGGTGACATTAACATGACATAAGTTGTTTTGCGCTGTGCTGAAGCTGATATTTGGTTTGTAATATCAAAACTTCACATAAAATATGAGTCATTATTCGTGTGGATAAATTATATATGAAAGTGTTTAAGAAAAAGTAAACACAATTTGCAGATGCTTTATTTACATGGAAATTCAGTGTTTATAAATACATGTATAAATATGAATGACACTGGGCATTGTGATGTCTGTACATAGAGAAAGTTCAGATGAAGAGAAAAATGTACTTTAACAATAGATTCGTAGAGCATGAAAAATTTAAATGCTTCTTAAACTAACATGATCCACCTCCTCAAATACCTTAGTGAAAAAAAGATTGCAAATTCGTTAGGCAGGAATGCCCCTACTCAAAACCGTGTCGAGATTCATTAAACAATTTATCCCTTTCAAGATGGCTACGAATTTCATCGACAATTATTGATTTCATAATCATCCCTCTCGTTCCTTGCGCTTCCTCTCCTCCTCGGCGAAGGCGATCTGTTCGAGGACGAACTCAGGGATTTCGTGGGGGAATTCAGGAGCCACGGGAAGCAGGTCGGACTGTGGTTGGTAGCCGTTCTCGTCAGCCACATAATTTACTGATGCAATACTGCCATCCTCCAGGGGGTAGCTGAGAAGAAACATCCTCATTAGGGTCAATATATGATACTGGCTTTTTATATTGTATTTCTATTCGATCATTAAAGTTTTACCTCTAAAACATATTCTGCTGTCAGTTTTAAAACAAATTTTATGGGCGCCATTTGAAATAAATGTAAATACTGCGCATAATCTGAATGTCAAAAGTTAATGCTCAGATTGGGCATTAAGACAAATTAGGTTTTCCAAGACCAGTTTACAGGTCACTGTAGTTGAAGCGCCGAGACATATGTCGATGGAATGTTAAATGCTATTAGTGTACGTTTAGGATTTGTAGATGAATGGTTCAGAGAACCGACATGTTGATAAATTAGACACATGTGCAACTCTTGGGTATCTTTATTGAGGAAACGTTTCGCCACACAGTGGCTTCATCAGTCCATACAAAGGAGAATCTTGAAGAACAGGAGGAGAATGAGGTAATCAGTCCCTCAACCTTGAGTCGTTTCGCCACTGTGTGGCGAAACGTTTCCTCAATAAAGATACCCAAGAGTTGCACATGTGTCTAATTTATCAACGTTTAGGATTATAACTTTTCATAGATAAACGATATGTTGCACAAAAAGGTGGATGGCAAAAATCCCAGAACGAATCCAGGAAGAACAGTTTAACAGTATGAATTGTGCTGACCTGAATAAAACATATACCAATTATACACATACTTTCTGTGAGGCAAATAACCAACGATCAGTTGGCTTGTATGTTCTCTTAGATGGTAATTATATAGAAGTGGGTTAGTTGGAAGTTAAGAGGTTGCAAAGATGGTGTTAACCTGCAAATTAATGGTGGCAGTGGTGGATTGTATATTTTCATGGGTGTGATATAACAATTTTAGACGTTCAGTTTTGTAAGGAGGGAGCTGAAATAAACATCAGTAGTCAGTATATAGGACATAAATGTGGCATAGAGTTATTGAGCTTTCTTAAGTATGTCAAGATAACTAAATGTAGAAGGGATTTTAATGACAAAGTGAAGTGGACAAGCACTGTTGGTTATTTAAAGATAGCCGATATACGATACGTTGTAAAATAATAATGCTTACCTATATGAACCAATTAAGTTGGAACCTCCAGAGGGACCCTGAGAACCAGAAACCTGAACTTTAATGCCGTCCTCGCTCTCAAATCCAGCACTGTGGGCACCAGCAGCGTCTGGGTTGGTCTGTTGACTGTGGAGGATGAGTACAGGAGAGGCAGGTAGCTTGTCGGCCACTGCCACAGCCACTATAGCCAAGATCACGATCTGGAATACAAAAGATGAAAAATTAAAAAGAGATCCATAAATATCTTTCCTTCACTAATTTGCTGCAGGCAACAGGGTATATGTTGAGAAATAAAATACCGATAAATGATCTCCTAACGCTAGTAAAAAGCTCTTGATACAAACTCTTTTCCCCTTCTTCGGAGTAAATCTTATTTCCCCCACCTCATCTATGCCTCAGTACTTTAAGGCTAACATGTTTAGTGCCTCTCCTCGGATTTAATAATGATTTTATCTGCTGGAACTAATTGCAGAAAATGCCTGTAGGTTTCCAAAAGGTTTGCCAGTGGAGCAGCACTCACCAGCTTCATGTTGTCAGGTAGTGAGCGTATGATGAATTCAGCGTGTGGAGGTCCGACTTATATACCAAGCGAGGGGACGGTCAGTCCAGGGCCACACTGCCAGAAGTTGTCCTGCAACTCTGGGTCTATGACCTCGATTTCTTTCTTCCGTAAAAGGTAGTGGCACTGTGGCACTTGAGGTGCGACCCGAGTCATGCTCTTCCCTCTGGGTCGGTAATTAGCATTCGAACTTGTACTATGTCATACTAGCTATTTTAGTGCCTCGAGTGTATAAAAATTGAGAGATTTTATTGAAACGTTTTGTTCCATTACGTGATTATCAATTTTATAACGAACATTCAATTGTAATCAAGATTTTTTCTAAACACTCACAACAATGTTAAACCCAAAACAACCAATAAAAACAACTTACAATAAAAGAAATATGAAAACAAAAATATTAATTCAGACAAACATACCAGTAAAGAAAGTGTTTCTTCTTCATAAAAGTTGCGCAGAGGTTTCTCATAATAACTGTCACTTACAGAGTGTACTCGCTACTGCTCAGTGAAGTGTGTGTTTAGTCCAACCAGACAAAAACGGTTAGTGACCAACACAGGCAGCTACAGTAAAGTAGTAACAGACAAACCCGACAATATATAGAAGAAAGTGCATTTATTTCAAAGTAAATGAGTTACACAATAATTTTCATTAAGGTGGTCTTAAAGTTACCAAGTATGCTAGCTCTCTAGACTTTTTAAATCTAACTTATGCTGTGCCCTTGCCAACAGTGTAAGGAGGTGTCTGGTGTACCAGCAGGAGGCTCATCGTCACTGATAGAAAAATATCTTTCCTTGATTTACATTTTATGCACCACCCTGGGCTAAAATAATACAAATATTGTGTACACACACACACACACACACACACACACACACACACACACACACACACACACACACACACACACACATATATATATATATATATATACATATACTGTTGTTAGTGGCACTGTGAGTGCCACTAACAAAACCCGTCAATACATCTATCGAAACAGGGCAACTGCATGAGGTGTGGAAGATAGCAAATGTAGTCCCAATTTTTAAGAAAGGAGACAGACAGGCTGCACTAAATTACAGACCAGTGTCACTGACATGTATTGTATGTAAAGTTATGGAGAAGATTATCGGAAGAGTGGTGGAGAACTTAAAAAGGAATTTACTCATACATGAGAGTCTGCACTGTTTTAGGGAAAGGAAATCCTGCGTCATAAACCTATTGGAGTTGTATGACAAGGTAACAGAAGTAAGACAGGAAAGAGAAAGAGAGGGATGGGTAGACTGTATCTTCTTAGACTGTAAGAAGGCTTTCGACACAGTACAGCACAACAGACTGGTTGAAAAACTAGAGGAACAGGCAGGAATAGGAGGGAAATTACTGCAATGAATCAGGGAATACCTGACAGGATGAAAACAATGTGTGTCCGTACGAGACGAGGTGTCAGAGTGGGCGCGTGTGTCGAGTGGAATTTCACAAGGATCACTCCTAAGTCAGGTGCTGTTTCTTGTATATGTGAATGACATGACGGAAGGGATAGATTCAGAGGTGTCCCTGTTCGCAAACGATGTGAAGCTAATGAGAATACATGTGGACGAGAATCAGGTAAGCCTACAAAGGGATCTGGACAGGCCGTAAGCCTGGCTGGTCCGACAAGTGCAAAGTAATGAAGATTGGGGAAGGACAAAGAAGGCCTCAGACGGAGTACAGCCTAAGAGGTCAGAGGATGCAAAACTCACTCACTCTGAGGCGCACATCAACCAAATAACTACTGCAGCATATGGGGGCCTGGCAAACCCGAGAACAGCGTTTCGACATCTAAGATGTCATTCACAACACTGTACACCGTGTACGTCAGGCCCTTATCGGAGTATGCAGCACTAATATGGAACCCACACCTGGCCAAACACGTCAAGAAATTAAAGAAAGTGCAAAGGTTTCCAACAAGACTTGTACCAGAGCTGAGGGGTTTGTCCTACGAGGAGAGGTTAAGGGAATTCAACCTGACAACATTGAAAGATAGAAAGGATAAGAGGGATATGATAACGACATATAAAATACTGAGAGGAATTGCCAAGGTGGACAGGGACAGGATGTTTCAGAGATTGGACATAGCAACAAAAGGTCACAACTGGAAGTTGAAGACTCAGATGAGTCAAAGGGATGTTAAAAGTATTTCTTCAGTCATAGAGTTGTCAGGAAGTGGAACAATCTGGAGAGTGATGTAGTGGAGGCAGGATTCATGCTTAGCTTTAAGAAGAGATACGATAAAACTCATGGAGCAAAGAGAGAGTGGATTTAGTAGCGACCAGCGAAGAGAAGGGGCCAGAAGCTGTGAGTCGACCCCTGAAACCACAATTAGGTGAGTACAATTTTGTGAGTAGACACACACAACACATACACACGATTAAGCATAAATGTATATATGTTTAACAATTTGCAAACGGGCGAAATTATTTACAAACATTATCTCTCAATCTACAGCAGGACTCGAACCTGCAAACTCTGCATCACTGTGCACAGTAATTTATTCACAGACTGGAGTCTGGCGTTATGGATAAAGTACTGTGTACTCTGATGAACACACACCCACACACACACACACACACACACACACACACACACACACACATTATGTATATATATATATATATATATATATATATATATATATATATATATATATATATATATATATATATATATATGTGTGTGTGTGTGTGTGTGTGTGTGTGTGTGTGTGTGTGTGTGTGTGTGTGTGTGTGTGTGTGTGTGTGTGTGTGTGTGTGTGTGTGTGTGTGTGTGTGTGTGTGTGTGTGTGATAACGCACATATATGACGCAAGATAACAGGCACTAAAATATCTGACATTACTGCCACCTTTAACGGAGGAAAGAAATCGGGATCATAGACCTAGAGCAGTAGGACAGCTTCTGGGAGTGTGGCCCTGGACTGACCGTCCCCTCGCTTGGCATAAAAGGTGAACCACCACACCCAGACTCCATCATACTCTCACTACCTGACAACATGAAGTTTGTGATGAGTACTGCTCCACTGGCAGACTTTTGGGAAATCTCAAGCATATATATAACATTATTTCCAATAAGTATAAATTATTATTCATGTTTGAGCCTCTGGGGAATGATCAGTTATCTTTTTGTTATTTTTCATCACATACACCTAAACCCTGCAACATGTTAATAAAGAAAGGATATTTATTAATCTCTCGTAATTTATTATCTTTTATATTTTAGATCGTGATCTTAGCTGTAGTGGCTGTGGCAGTGGCCGAGAAGCTGCCTGCCCGTCCTGTACTCATCGTTAGCAGTCAACAGACCAACCCAGACGCTGCTGGTGACACACAGTTCTGCACTTGAAAGCGAGGACGGCATTAAAGTTCACGTTTCTGGTTCTGAGGGTGCCACTGGAGGCACCAACTTAATTGGCTCATATAGGTAAGTGTAATGATAGATCGTATATCGTATATTTTTAAATATCCGATAGTACTTCCCCGATTCTAAATTCTGTCAACACTAAAATATCATCTAAATGATGTAATGCTGGAATACTTTAGAGAGAGTGACCACTCCACACTTCATCTTGTGTCCTTTGTACCGGCTACTGATGCTGATCATTCCATTTTATTTAGGTTCTCTTCTCCATTCTTATTTCTTTTAATCCCCATTCAGTCTCACTCATAAATTTATTTAACTACTATTTCAGACTATGTAACTCTGTGTGTCCTCTCTTGTTTCCCTAGGTCTATTATCCCTCGGTATACAGTTTACTCATTTGTTTATTGAACTCTAACATCGTTTGATAAAACACCCAAAATATATCCCACTGTTGCTATCGTTACTATTCGCCTTGCAAACCCTTAACTTTCATCTATTCCAGTTCTCCATAGTTATCATCAGTAAGAGCATACAATCCTTAATGTTAATATATGTCTCAAACATAGTATGTGATAAACTCTACACAATTCATCACATATTCGTGATAAGTTTAACTCTTAAGCCAATGGCTAAAGTTCCATTTTATGCTTCACAATTTCACAAACATGGGTCTCGGTGCTTCAACCACGGTGGCCTGTATTCTTGTCCAGAAAACATTAACTTCTAGCATCCAGATTGAACACTGCACACTGCATATAATTTTTACTTGGTCTCAACAATGTGTCAAAAGACCGACAGCAGAGCATGTTTTAGACATGAAAGCCTTAATCACTGACATGAACAACCAATATATAATACCAATGTCTTATCCCCCAGGAGGATGGTAGTATAGCATCAGTACAGTACGTAGCTGACGAGAACGGCTACCAGCCACAGTTCGACCTGTTGCCTGAGGCTCCTGAATTCCCTCACGAAATCTCTGTTTGTCCTCGACCAGATCGCCTTCGCCGAGGAGGAAAGGAAGCGCGAGGAACGAGAGGGACGCTAAGAATTCTATTATTTCGCATTCTCCCTGGATCTACTCTTCAACTATTGATTACTTTCCATTACTACTTTCTCTGTATACAGACATCACAATGCTCAGTGTCATTTATATTTATTTATGTATTTATACACACCGTATTTGCATGTGAATAAAATATTTGCATATTATCATTACACTTTCATAACTGTTTTCATACATAATTTGCTCGCACATAAATGATCAGTGTTTTATGTGATTTTGATATTACAATATAAATGAAACTTGTAGAAGACGTAAAAGTGTTGAGTTTATATGAATTTATATGAGCTTGCTGTCCTCAGATATACAATACTCTCTATCCTGGCAGACCTGATAGTGTATTACAAACTTTACAGCGTCGTCGGTCCCTACCTCCACCTCCAACCCTACCTCCACCTCCAACCCTACCTCCACCTCCAACCCTACCTCCACCTCCAACCCTACCTACACCTCCAACCCTACCTCCACCTCCAACCCTACCTACACCTCCAACCCTACCTCCACCTCCAACCCTACCTCCACCTCCAACCCTACCTACACCTCCAACCCTACCTACACCTCCAACCCTACCTCCACCTCCAACCCTACCTACACCTCCAACCCTACCTCCACCTCCAACCCTACCTACACCTCCAACCCTACCTCCACCTCCAACCCTACCTACACCTCCAACCCTACCTCCACCTCCAACCCTACCTACACCTCCAACCCTACCTCCACCTCCAACCCTACCTACACCTCCAACCCTACCTCCACCTCCAACCCTACCTCCACCTCCAACCCTACCTCCACCTCCAACCCTACCTACACCTCCAACCCTACCTCCACCTCCAACCCTACCTACACCTCCAACCCTACATCACTATACACGAGCGTCATTATAAGGTGGAGAGTGGGAATACGTCTTCCCCAGTTTTTTAAGGCATGAGACATCATGTTTAAAGGCTCCTCAACTTTTTGAGTAATAACATATATAATAATCAGAATTAGTTTCCACAAGTCAGCACTGATTTCAAGTGTCAAGTCATTCAGTACACATGTTTACCGCTCCTTCTATGATGTTAAGAAAACATTATTGCATATGAAGCCTTGGCTTCATATGCAATTATATTTATGATCTCTTCTGAGATGGTAAGTATTGTTGCAATTGAAGTTCTAGCTCTGTACTCTTCAAATCTTCAAATCCAGTGTCAATGTACTCGGAAAAAAACATTGTGCTCTGTTATAGTTTCACTCAATTCTAAAACTGTTGGGAGGATTTGTCATAAGAAACTGTCAGGAAAAACTGTCAGGAGCAACACTCAAAAGAAACTGTCAGGAGCAACACTCAAAAGAAACTGTCAGGAGCAACACTCAAAAGAAACTGTCAGGAGCAACACTCAAAAGAAACTGTCAGGAGCAACACTCAAAAGAAACTGTCAGGAGCAACACTCAAAAGAAACTGTCAGGAGCAACACTCAAAAGAAACTGTCAGGAGCAACACTCAAAAGAAACTGTCAGGAGCAACACTCAAAAGAAACTGTCAGGAGTCACTATCAGAAGAAACAGACATTCTTTAAACCAGTAGTTCCCAAACTGTAGGTTGCGGACCCCTGGGTGTCCTCATGAGTTATACTGACTGGTTCGCCGAGCTTTAGAGTTCATAATAACCTTTTGTCGTTACGTATTTTCTCAATAAACGGGGCTAAAATTATAACTAATGGCATGAGGGATTGAGAGAAATAAAAAAAAATTAAGTGAAAGGGAATTGTTATACTTAAAAAAGAATCGGGAATCACTGCATTCTAGACTATATTTTTGATAGTGGATTATATTTTTTAGCAGGCCTATTGGACCATAGTAGGCCAATAAGCCTGCTTTAGTTTTTCTTCTGTCTTATGTTCCTATAATTAGTAGTGATGATTAAGCTAGCAATTAGTGATAGCATGATAGTGCTCGATGATCTGGGTAGCAAAATTGAAACATGATGAAAATCGTATTTTATGGGAGTGTTTTATGCAGTGTGCACCACTCACAAAATTTAGTAGGTAAATATAAGCACATAAAGTTTTGTACATATATATTCCGAGGAAAAAAAAACAAAGGTTCACAAATAAATACACCACACAGAACTCGTCACGCAGTGACTATACGTGTAAATTTTCTGAAAACATAAGACTTCATTTAGACTAAAGCGAGGAAGACTAGGTGAAGTTAAACCCCCATAATAAGTCACTTCCAGCCATGGCAGCATTCGAGGTGCATTTTCTTGACTGTTATTCGAGTCTGACTCAGTATAGACTGTTAAGTCTGACTCGGCACAGACTACCGTTTGTTTAATTTAACAAAGGCAATTTTCTCTCGGGTCTTACCCTTGTCACTCTGCTCATACGTCTTACCCAAGAAAATTTCCTCTTAAATCCTAGCCTGGATTGCCTCCCTTCGAGTCTTATGGCTCTTGAGCCTTCTTCTTCATCTCCTCTTCGGCGAATTTGATCTGGTCGAGGACGAACTGAGGGATTTTGTGGGGGAATGCAAGAGCCACGGGCAGCAAGTCAGACTGTGGCTGATAGCCGTTCTCGTCAGCTACGAACTGTACTGACGCTACACTGCCATCCTCCTGAGGGTAGCTGGAAAAAAAAATATGCCGCAGTGTTAAATTAACATGAAAGACGAGCATTATTTCTGCGCTGTTATATACAGCAACCAGATACAAAGCATTCTTTGCAGAAATAGTTATTTGTGCTGCCGAAAGGTCTTTGACCAAATCAAAGGTAACTCACCTCAAGGAGCCGGCCATGTTGGATCCTCCATCAACTCCTTCCTTGCCAGAAACTTCGAAGTGGATGCCGTTCTCGGCCTCGAAGTTGGAACTGTGGGCACCAGCAGCGTCGGGGTTGATTTGCTGGCTGCGGAGGATGGCTACGGGCAGGACAGGCAGTTTATCAGCCACTGCCACAGCAACCACAGCCAGGATCACCAGCTAATATGGAACACTTGATACCAGATTAAAAGCTAATCCATATGCCATTTTGTTAATTTATTGCAGACTATTGAACTATAATGGACAATAAAAAAAATGTTAGTCGATTATTGTTAAAAACAATAGTATGAAGGTTCACATTATTATTATTATTATTATTATTATTATTATTATTATTATTATTATTATTATTACTTTCATGGGAAACGCTAAATCAGTAGGGGTCATAGAGAACCTGGGGAAAAGGAGGTAATCTGGTTTGGTTCATAATAGAAAAGGACGGATTTCAGTGGTAAGTGTCAAGAGAACCTTCAGTACTTACGAACTTCATGTTGTAGGGCCAGTGAGAGGTCGACCGAGGTCACTCCCGTACAATGAAGGTCATCCCCCAAATAATCACTGCTTGACCAAGGATGGCTTTTTCTAAGACGCTGCTCTTAGGCTTTCACTTTTATTGGGGTAAATATGACCCTGACACCTGTTTACCAACAAGTATGAGGGAGAAAAACAGAATTATGCAGCACTGGCGGAGCATACGTTCTCACCATTTTCCCATATCTCTTTCTCTCCCTTTCTCTTTCATTTGTCTTATTTATGTAAATATTACAGTGCAGTCATCTGAATAAGCATATACTCGGGGCTGAGGTAAGGTAGTTTGTTGAAGATGTTCCACAGTAATAGACCAAACTCTCTCCCATGTCGAAACATTCCACAGCCATGGACCAACTCGCTCCCATGTAACATTCCACAGCAATGGACCACGCTTACTCCTTTGTGGTACACTAGCACCGACTGACTCACAAGCACTTCTAGTTTTTATAGATTAGCTAGGAGTTCTGGGTGCCAGACACGATCAAAGACTCCTGCTGTATCCTACGTCACAAGGGCTTGTTTTCACAGCGCCATGGTAGGCAGCACAAGCGAACAAATGGTTCGAGAAAATCTAGCTTATAACCAGTGCATTTACATGAAGAGACAAGCTGAAACGATACCAGCTGGAACGAGACCAACTACACAGCAGATCTTGAACACATCCAGTGCCTATTGACAGTACCACGATTTAACAGATGGTCAACTACCAACCCATCCTTTTAACACCCACAAGCATTTAAGTGGACTTCTAACATACAGTTTGCAGTAAATTACTCGGTTAGGTTAGGTTGTCCTCTGTCCATTAAAAAAAAAATAACCAATTACGATATAAAACAAGCAATTGACTGCCACGCAGTTTGTAATAGTCGAAATGTCCTTATATGAAAGAAATCACAATAAAACGCGTGACTGCCAATATAAAAAATACCACAGTCAAAATAGGAAATAAAACCTGAGCGATTTCATGTGCTTACACACATCTTCAGAGAAGTATGTATATAAGCACATGAAAGTGCCCAGGTTACATTTCCTAGTTTCACTGCGGTATTTTTTCACGTCCTTATATCCGCTGGCAGATCATAGTCTCATACATTTTTATACAGGACCGACACAGTCCAATTCCGTTTATCTTACCAAAATACTGTTCTAATTGCTCAGTTTATATTTACATTATGCGCTGAGTTAAGAGCTTAATTTTCTAAGATCAGTTTGTTCGCCTACAGTAGTACTTGGTTCCTAGGGTTGCGGGACTTAGAAATGGTTGGGAACACCCTGGACTAGGGTCATTAAGTCTGTACCCTTCCACCACCAACCAGACAAGAATATTTCACTCCTAATATAGGGATTAAACTCCAAACGTATATATACGCTGCGAGAAATACACCTCTTAGTGTATATATCCCGTGTTCGTGACAGAACCACCACACGAAAGAGAGAACGACGAGGTAGAAAACTGGATCATCTTTAGGACTCTTAAGGAAAATGGGAATTTCACCAATTCGGCGAATGAACATATTTAACGAGCGGGTCAACAAAGACATGAAAACAGTCACTGAAAGAAAAAGGAAAAAAGGACAATAATAACAGCTGCAACAACAACGATAACCACAGACCAACGACAGTGACAACAACAACTACGTCAGCAGTAACAACAGCTACAAACTGACAACAACAATACCATCACCAACTACAACAACAACATCACCACCACCAACAGCAACGGCAACTATCATCACTACCAAAGACGACAACAGCAAGAACAACAGAAAACACAACATGAACAACGACAACAACCAACAACAGCAATAACAACAATATTAACAACAACGATACAGATAAACAACCATAACAAAAACATCAACAAACCTAACATCTCAGCAAACACAATCAACAAAAACCAGTGAGACAAAACCAGTGAGACAAAACCAGTGAGACAAAACCAGAGAAACATAACCAGTGAGACAAAACCAGTTAGACAAAACCAGTGAGACAAAACCAGTTAGACAAAACCAGTAAGACAAAACCAGTGAGACAAAACCAGTTAGACAAAACCAGTGAGACAAAACCAGTGAGACAAAACCAGTGAGACAAAACCAGTGAGACAAAACCAGTTAGACAAAACCAGTGAGACAAAACCAGTGAGACAAAACCAGTGAGACAAAACCAGTGAGACAAAACCAGTGAGACAAAACCAGAGAAACATAACCAGTGAGACAAAACCAGTTAGACAAAACCAGTGAGACAAAACCAGTTAGACAAAACCAGTAAGACAAAACCAGTGAGACAAAACCAGTTAGACAAAACCAGTGAGACAAAACCAGTGAGACAAAACCAGTTAGACAAAACCAGTGAGACAAAACCAGTGAGACAAAACCAGTGAGACAAAACCAGTGAGACAAAACCAGTGAGACAAAACCAGAGAAACATAACCAGTGAGACAAAACCAGTTAGACAAAACCAGTGAGACAAAACCAGTGAGACAAAACCAGTGAGACAAAACCAGTGAGACAAAACCAGAGAAACATAACCAGTGAGACAAAACCAGTTAGACAAAACCAGTGAGACAAAACCAGTTAGACAAAACCAGTAAGACAAAACCAGTGAGACAAAACCAGTTAGACAAAACCAGTGAGACAAAACCAGTGAGACAAAACCAGTGAGACAAAACCAGTGAGACAAAACCAGTTAGACAAAACCAGTGAGACAAAACCAGTGAGACAAAACCAGTGAGACAAAACCAGTTAGACAAAACCAGTGAGACAAAACCAGTGAGACAAAACCAGTGAGACAAAACCAGTTAGACAAAACCAGTGAGACAAAACCAGTGAGACAAAACCAGTGAGACAAAACCAGTTAGACAAAACTTGTAATGAATGACAAGTGAAAAGTCCAACAAACTCGCCCTTATGGTCCTCATGTCAAACATGGTCTTCATGGTCCAGCATGATAGTCATGGTCCAGCATGGTCCTTATGGTCCAGCTTAGTCCTCATGACCCAGCATGATCCTCGTGGTCCAGCATGGTCCCCATGGTCCAGCATGATCCTCATGGTCCGGATTGATCCTCATGGTCCTCATGATCCAGCATGATCCTCATGGTCCTCATGGCCAGTATGGTCCTCATGGTTTAGCGTGCTCCTCATGGTCCCGTATGGTTCTCATGGTCCAGCATGGTCCAGTGTGGCCCTCCAGGTCCATCATGGTCCCCATGGTCTAGCATGTTCCTCCAGGTCCATCATGGTCCTCATGGTCTAGCATGTTCCTCCAGGTTCATCATGGTCCTCATGGTCTAGCATGTTCCTCCAGGTCCATCATGGTCCTCATGGTCTAGCATGTTCCTCCAGGTTCATCATGGTCCTCATGGTCTAGCATGTTTCTCCAGGTTCATCATGGTCCTCATGGTCTAGCATGTTCCTCCAGGTCCATCATGGTCTTCATGGTCTAGCATGTTCCTCCAGGTCCATCATGGTCCTCATGATCTAGCATGTTTCTCCAGGTTCATCATGGTCCTCATGGTCTAGCATGTTCCTCCAGGTCCATCATGGTCCTCATGGTCTAGCATGTTCCTCCAGGTCCATCATGGTCCTCATGGTCTAGCATGTTTCTCCAGGTTCATCATGGTCCTCATGGTCTAGCATGTTCCTCCAGGTCCATCATGGTCTTCATGGTCTAGCATGTTCCTCCAGGTCCATCATGGTCCTCATGGTCTAGCATGTTCCTCCAGGTCCATCATGGTCCTCATGGTCTAAGCATGTTCCTCCTGGTCCAGCATGGTCCTCAAGATCCAGCATGGTGCTCATGGTCTTAATGGTCCAGCCTGGTCCAGTACATGGTCCAGCATGGTCCTGCCTATTATGCATCACGTTGCTCTGAAACCCATTCGGCTCAATCACCCAAATGGGTTTAGCGCTTGTTCTTTTAATAATATAATACGTATCCTGAAATACTGCAGTAATAAATAATAATAATAATAATAATAATAATAATAATAATAATAATAATAATAATAATAATAATAATAATAATAATAGAAAAAGAAGAATTTATTACAATTATTATTATTATTATTATTATTATTATTATTATTATTATTATTATTATTATTATTACTATTATTATTTATATTATAAATACTGGTCTGTGTCCAGCTTCACCAAATAAGTAGAATGTACGAGACGAAGCAGGACCTTGCCTCTGACCTTTCGGGTCACAGGGTGACCTCAAATAACCTGACAGCGAAGGGGACATCGGTGGGAGTGACCCTCTCCCACCAGTCCTGCGTAACCAGCAAAATTAACAGTTCCTTGTACAGGAACTTGAGAAGCCTCTCGACTGCAACAGGATCATCAAAGCCATTGTTACCTCACATACTGACATCAGCATTGTTACCTAACATACTGACATCAGCATTGTTACCTCACATACTGACATCAGCATTGTTACCTCACATACTAACATAAGCATTGTTACCTCACATACTGACATCAGCATTGTTACCTAACATACTGACATCAGCATTGTTACCTCACATACTGACATCAGCATTGTTACCTAACATACTGACATCAGCATTGTTACCTCACATACTGACATCAGCATTGTTACCTCACATACTGACATCAGCATTGTTACCTCACATACTGACATCAGCATTGTTACCTCACATACTGACATCAGCATTGTTACCTCACATACTGACATCAGCATTGTTACCTCACATACTGACATCAGCATTGTTACCTCACATACTAACATAAGCATTGTTACCTCACATACTGACATCAGCATTGTTACCTAACATACTGACATCAGCATTGTTACCTCACATACTGACATCAGCATTGTTACCTAACATACTGACATCAGCATTGTTACCTCACATACTGACATCAGCATTGTTACCTAATATACTGACATCAGCATTGTTACCTCACATACTGACATCAGCATTGTTACCTCACATACTGACATCAGCATTGTTACCTCACATACTGACATCAGCATTGTTACCTCACATACTGACATCAGCATTGTTACCTCACATACTGACATCAGCATTGTTACCTCACATACTGACATCAGCATTGTTACCTCACATACTGACATCAGCATTGTTACCTAACATACTGACATCAGCATTGTTACCTCACATACTGACATCAGCATTGTTACCTCACATACTGACATCAGCATTGTTACCTCACATACTGACATCAGCATTGTTACCTCACATACTGACATCAGCATTGTTACCTCACATACTGACATCAGCATTGTTACCTCACATACTGACATCAGCATTGTTACCTCACATACTGACATCAGCATTGTTACCTCACATACTGACATCAGCATTGTTACCTCACATATTGACATCAGCATTGTTACCTCACATAC
Source organism: Cherax quadricarinatus (assembly GCF_038502225.1). Classification (NCBI taxonomy): domain Eukaryota; kingdom Metazoa; phylum Arthropoda; class Malacostraca; order Decapoda; family Parastacidae; genus Cherax; species Cherax quadricarinatus. The sequence continues at coordinate 17,489,926 of NC_091362.1, forward strand.
TGACATCAGCATTGTTACCTCACATATTGACACCAGCATTGTTACCTCACATACTGACATCAGCATTGTTACCTCACATACTGACATCAGCATTGTTACCTCACATATTGACATCAGCATTGTTACCTCACATACTGACATCAGCATTGTTACCTCACATATTGACACCAGCATTGTTACCTCACATACTGACATCAGCATTGTTACCTCACATATTGACATCAGCATTGTTACCTCACATACTGACATCAGCATTGTTGCCTCACATACTGACATCAGCATTGTTACCTCACATACTGACATCAGCATTGATTAAATCCTCAATACAAGGATTAGAATACACTCTCGAGAGTTTGTACACTTGACATGTATGGATACACACACACATACAGGCACACACACATACACACATATAGACACACACACATACACACACACACAGAGACACACAAAAACACACACACACATACAGACACACACACACACACATACACACACACACACACCTCCCGGTGTATGTCCATTTAGAATTACAAACCTCTGGTTGTATTTCGTAAATGGTATAGAAAACTGACAAGTTGATAAGTGAGACACTTGAGCAGCACTTGGGTGTTATTGTTCTGGAGACGTTTCGCCAGCCAGTGGCTTTGTCAGTTCAATATAGAGAAAATGGATGGAAGAAAAGAAGGAGTTGAGGTAACCCGTCTCCTCAGTCTGGAGATGATCTCTTCATTCCGTCAGTCTTGATGTGCACATACACTGATAGCTACACACACACACACACACACACACACACACGCCTGGCAAGCCTGAGAACAGCGTTCCGATACCTTAATAAGGAATCGTTCAAGACACTATACACCGTGTACGTCAGGCCCATACTGGAGTATGCAGCACCTGTTTGGAACCCGCACTTGATAAAGCACGTCAAGAAACTAGAGAAAGGGCAAAGGTTTGCGACAAGGTTAGTTCCAGAGCTAATGGGAATGTCTTATGAAGAAAGGTTAAGGGAAATCTGCCTGACGACACTAGAGGACAGGAGGGTCAGGGGAGACATGATAACGACATATAAAATACTGCGCGGAATAGACAAGGTGGACAAAGACAGGATGTTCCAGGGAGGGGACACAGAAACAAGAGGTCACCATTGGAAGTTGAAGACACAGATGAGTAAGAGAGATATTAGGAAGTATTTCTTCAGTCATAGAGTTGTCAGGCCGTGGAATAGCCTAGAAAGTGATGTAGTGGAGGCGGGAACCATACATAGTTTTCAGACGAGGTTTGATAAAGCTCATGGAGCAGGGAGAGAGAGGACCCAGTAGCAACCGGTGAAGAGGCGGGGCCAGGAGCTAGGACTCGGCCCCTGCAACCACAAATAGGTGAGTACAAATAGGTGAGTACACACACACTTCAGGCCCGTATTGGAGTATGCAGCACCAGTTTGGAACCCACACCTGGTCAAACACGTCAAGAAATTAGAGAAAGTGCAAAGGCTTGCAACAAGGTTAGTTCCAAAGCTCAGGGGAATGTCCTACTAAGAAAGGTTGAGGGAAATCGGCCTGAAGACGCTGGAGGACAGGATGGTCAAGGGAGATATGATAACGACATACAATATATTGCGTGGAATAGATAAGGTAAACAGAGAGAGGATGTTCCAGGGATGGGACACAGATACAAGAGGTCACAATTGGAAATTGAAGACTCAGATGAGTCAAAGGGATGTTAGGAAGTATTTCTTCAGCCACAGAGTTGTTAGGAAGTGGAATAATCTGGCTAGTGATGTAGTGGAGGCAGGAACCATACATAGTTTTAAGACGAGGTATAATAAAGGTCATGGAGCAGGGAGACGGAGGACCCAGTAGCGGTCAATGAAGAGGCGGGGCCAGGAGCTGAGTCTCGACCCCTGTAACCACAAATAGATGAGTACACACACACGCGCGAACAAACCCGGACAAGTATCCATCGACAAGTGCCTATGACAACTACTGACTAATTTCTCTCTGTATTTACACTCTCAGGTATACCCGTCTCCATGTATATACACACGCATACAGTCGGTGTATATACACTCAGCGCCCTCTCCTGGGGTTAGAGGTTAGTATTGTTGAAACATGAGACCCAATACTGACAGTTTCCAGCACAGTTTTGTTGACTTTAATGTTCATCAACTGGCCGGAGGGTTATTTTACGGTATAGTTCATCCTGTTCACTAACATCAGAGTTACGTAACGACTGAAATTATGGTATTTTAAATGAAGTCTCGAGGAATATATTCCGAAAATGCCTCATGATCTGTAGTTGGAATGGCGGTATATACACCGAGAAGTGGTTATGTACCTGGTAGTAGGTGTCAGTTGAGGATATTATTTGATAATACATGGAGGAATAATGGAAGAGGGAGCGATGGAGGTGTATAAGCAGTGGAGGCAAAAGTAGCGATGGAGGTAAGCTGGGTTGATGGAGGTAAGCTGGGTTGATGGAGGTAAGCTGGGGTAATCCAGGTAAGCTGGGGTAATCCAGGTAAGCTGGGGTAATCCAGGTAAGCTGGGGTAATCCAGGTAAGCTGGGGTAATCCAGGTAAGCTGGGGTGATGGAGGTAAGCTGGGGTAATGGAGGTAAGCTGGGGTGATGGAGGTAAGCTGGGGTAATGGAGGTAAGCTGGGGTAATGGACGTAAACTGGAGTGATGGAGGTAAGTTGGGGTGATGGGGGTAAGCTGGGGTGATGGAGGTAAGCTGGGGTGATGGAGGTAAGCTGGAGTAATGGAGGCAAGCTGGGGTGATGGAGGTAAGCTGGAGTAATGGAGGCAAGCTGGGGTGATGGAGGTAAGTTGGGGTGATGGGGGTAAGCTGGAGTGATGGAGGTGAACTGCAGTAATGGAGGTAAGCTAGAAGGTAGAAGGAAGGTATGTTAGTGAGCTACCCCTTCCCCTACCATCCCTTTCCTCTCCCTTTAACTGTCATCTCTCCCCTCTGATACTGGAGCAACCTGTCAGTCAGACCCCACTTTCCTCCCCTCAGCCGTCACCTTGTTCATTTTGGGCAGCAGTTCAGGCATTCCGAAAACGTTTTTTTTTTTTGTCCTGGCCAAGAATGAATAATACTTTCGTGACGAATATTCACAAATCTCGGGCAGTTATGCAATAATAGCAAACAAGCGATGACAGATGAAAAATAACCAGACGGGGAGTTGAATGATAGCCAGGAAGTCCAGGTAGATTCTGCTTGGACTTCCTACTTATTTCTGCAACATTGCAAACATCTGATGATGTAGTGATTGTTGCATCACGAAAGGCCTAGAGCTTACACACACTATATATATATATATATATATATATATATATATATATATATATATATATATATATATATATATATATATATATATATATATATATATATATATATATATATATATATATATATATATGACAAGCCACGGGGGGGGGGGGGGTGGCTTGTCTTGCATAGTTAAGATCGCCCGTCTGCGATTGTTTGCATATATATATATATATATATATATATATATATATATATATATATATATATATATATATATATATATATATATATATATATATATCACAAAAAAACTATGGAAGCATGATATAGGTTGCCGTATGGGCGAAACTGACAAGTACCATTTACGTAGACAAGGTGTCGAGCCTTTGAGAAATACTAAAGAGTGTAAGTAGTGGCATAAACCTTGATAATGGATACCGAAAAGTGGTGTATAAAGAAACGTGAGTAAACACTAGGACATGTTTATTAGGAAATGTTTGAGTCCCGGGACCTTAAAGACAAGATCAAGGTCCCAGGAGAGCAACAATTCCTAATTTTCTAGCGTCATTTTTAAACTGTATATGCAGTGGGTAGAGAGCTCTGGCTTTCAAGAATTACTGATGGCTTTTGTGATGGTATTTATTCCCATAAGTTATCTCTGCTTCAAGCTATACCTATCTGAACGTTCAGCAACGAGGGAAGGGATACCCCAATCGACACCCCTAAATCAGAACCCCGATGTGTTCGAAGCTACCTATGAAACCCGGCAGTTAGTGGTGATCGAGCAGTGACCAGAGATGGAAGTGCCTTTGGAAGACCCCGACGTTGGAGTAAGTGTTGTTATATCCCTTTCCCTGCTGACAACCGAGGGTCGGTCACCGGTAAGTGTGAGAAGTGTGATCGGCAGAGAGAGCTGCTACCACAGACTGGCCACGTCTGGCCGAAAACAAAAAGACGAAAGCCCTTCCCAGCGCCAGAGATACCGGGAAAAGGCAGTACAAGAGGAATAGATATTGTTGACAAAAACTAAGAACTGTTATACAGCCTCGGTTCATGTCCAAGCCCAGTCATATCTGTTGTATACTATCATCCCACGACAATCGACTAACACCCAGGTACCTACTTACTGCTAGGTGAAAAGGGGCAGCAGGTGTAAGAAAACATGCCCAACGTTTCCACCAGTGCTTGGGATCGAACCATGGTCATTCAGTATGTGAGCTGAGTGCGCTGTCACCCGAACCACGGGACTCTCATACTGTTAACTTAAATGATAACTGGTATACCTTAGCAATGATAAGTTGGGTGGCAGTCATGTGCTTATAGTTAAGGGTTAATGTGATATTTGTATATCAGCAATATATATAGACCAGTGGGCTGGAGATTCCCCATTAAGTGTAGCATGGTGTGCTTACAGTAAGATACAAAAGGGGACATCCCAGAGGACATCTGCCCATTTGTAATGCATAAGTGAAAGTGGTGGTCGCATATTATGTATTGTGAACGGGGCCTAACAAGACGTGATGGTATCGAAAATAAGTTTCTATGAGATAACTTCGCGTAGAGATGCAAGATAAGTTTGCGTAGAGAATATAAAGACACAATATCGTGACCGGAACAATTACACAAACAACCCGCGCATACGAGAAAGTAACTTATGACGACGTTTGGGTCCGACTTCGACCATTAAGTAGTTAATGGTCCAAATCGGCCAGAAACGTCTTCATAAGCATCTTTCTCCTATGTGCGGGTTATTGGTTTAACTTAGTGTACCTTTGCAGAGCCTTGAAGTAGAGTTGAATTGTGTGGTAGAACTGTGGGGTTCGTAGGAAAGAAGTCTTACCGTGGAGTGGGTTATTACTCAACAGTATTGCTAGAGTTGTTACATGACCTGTGTTTGAGGGTTGTATGCCGGGTGTAGGTCTCACCCGTCCATACGTACGTAAGAGTGAATCATGGTGCTTGGCTGAGTTAGGTCAAAAGAAGCTATGTCATCGGTGTTTTCTTATCCAGCAGTCTTTGGAAGGTAGAATGGGATGTTTAGCTTTACGCTATCACTCATTCTGGAAGCCCAACACGAGTATATTGTCGGAGGAGAAAGACCAGAAGTTCGCAGCATGGTGGTCGGAGAGCCGGAAGAAGGGTGAGGAGACCGGTATATAAAGTGATAGGATGCAGTGTAAAGCCCGCTATAAAACTGTTGTACACTAGTGAAGGTTGCAGGACTATCACCAGGTTCTTCAACCTGAGAGAGGTCTGCTTGCTCCCCAAGCAAATTCTTCTTGATTCACTTTTCTCTACCTAGCTTTCATAACCTTGCATCTGTTGGGGTTAAATCACATGAATCACTTGTCAGGTAAATTCTTCAACTTGTCCAGGCTCTATTTTAGGCTTCTCGTGTTCCCTTCCAGTTTTTTTCTTTTACTTTCTTCATTAGTTTTGCATCATCTGTGAACATAGATACATCTGATTATTCCTTTCATCATGCTGACACGTACACCAGAAACAGTGTTAAGTTCCAGTACTGATCCTTGATTAACCTCTCTTTTCACACTTGGATATTCTGACAACTATTTTCAATCACTTTGTTTCCTTCCTGTTAGGGATTACTTGACCCATTTTAGTGCCTTTCTGTTATTGCTGTCTGCTCCTTTAGCTTTTGCTCTAGTCTTTTGTGCGATACTGCATCAAAGCCTTCGTACACTCCGAGAATGTGCACTCCACTCGTATTTCTCTCTCTCTCTCTCTCTCTCTCTCTCTCTCTCTCTCTCTCTCTCTCTCTCTCTCCTAATTTCTGTTACTTAGTCATAGATCCCAGCATATTTGTGAGTTAATATCTGCTATATCTAAACCCGTGATGGTTGTGTCACGGTATATAACCTGGACAAGATGAACCGAGTAGGACTTGAGGGGGACATCACCAGAAACGAAATATACCTAGTGATGTCAGCACGCACCAAGAATACCTAATGATGGCAGCACGAACCAAGTATACCTATTGATATCAGCACGCACGAAGGAGAAACAGGGGATTGATTTAATACCTGTTAAATGTTGCATGGCGAAGATAAAGTTAATGAAAGACTTCTTGTGGGTTTTTGATGACCTCAATGAATAATTATAGTAAAGATAATGAATACGACAAATGTGCAACACCCTGGTATCTTTATTTATGCTTAGGAAATAAAGATACGAAAGTGTTGGACACAACGCAGTGAAGGCCACCAGTAAGAAGGGGTTAGTTCGGCAGCGTTGAGGATTCCAGGACAATATTATTGTTTCTCATGGATTGTATGATTTCTCAAAGAGAATCCTGGGAAATAAGTTAATGTATTTTGGTCTCTCGGGAGCACTGTGACATTAAGAGGAAGTCTTTTACAGTAGGAAACTCAGTAGTAAATTAGTACTTAATGG
>NC_091362.1:17501616-17541616 GCF_038502225.1 Cherax quadricarinatus
GGAGAGACACTGAGGGAGAGTGAGGGAGAGACACTGAGGGAGAGTGAGGGAGAGACACTGAGGGAGAGAGAGGGACACACTGAGGGAGAGTGAGGGAGAGACACTGAGGGAGGGTGAGGGAGAGACACTGAGGGAGAGTGAGGGAGACACTGAGGGAGAGTGAGGGAGACACTGAGGGAGAGTGAGGGAGACACTGAGGGAGAGTGAGGGAGAGACACTGAGGGAGGGTGAGGGAGAGACACTGAGGGAGAGTGAGGGAGACACTGAGGGAGAGTGAGGGAGACACTGAGGGAGAGTGAGGGAGAGACACTGAGGGAGAGTGAGGGAGAGACACTGAGGGAGAGTGAGGGAGAGACACTGAGGGAGAGAGAGGGACACACTGAGGGAGAGTGAGGGAGAGACACTGAGGGAGGGTGAGGGAGGGACAGGGAGAGTGAGGGAGAGACACTGAGGGAGAGTGAGGGAGAGACACTGAGGGAGAGTGAGGGAGAGACACTGAGGGAGAGTGATGGAGAGACACTGAGGGAGAGTGAGGGAGAGACACTGAGGGAGAGTGAGGGAGAGACACTGAGGGAGAGTGAGGGAGAGTGAGGGAGAGTGAGGGAGGGTGAGGGAGAGTGAGGGAGAGACACTGAGGGAGAGTGAGGGAGAGACACTGAGGGAGAGTGAGGGAGAGACACTGAGGGAGAGTGAGGGAGAGAGACTGAGGGAGAGTGAGGGAGAGAGACTGAGGGAGAGTGAGGGAGAGAGACTGAGGGAGAGTGAGGGAGGGTGAGGGAGATTGAGGGAGATATACTGAAGGAGAGTGAGGGAGAGTGAGGGAGGGTGAGGGAGAGACACTGAGGGAGAGTGAGGGAGAGTGAGGGAGAGACACTGAGGGACAGTGAGGGAGAGACACTGAGGGAGAGTGAGGGAGAGACACTGAGGGAGGGTGAGGGAGAGTGAGGGAGAGTGAGGGAGGGTGAGGGAGAGACACTGAGGGAGGGTGAGGGAGAGACACTGAGGGAGGGTGAGGGAGAGACACTGAGGGAGGGTGAGGGAGAGACACTGAGGGAGGGTGAGGGAGAGACGCTGAGGGAGAGTGAGGGAGAGTGAGGGAGAGACACTGAGGGAGAGTGAGGGAGAGACACTGAGGGAGGGTGAGGGAGAGACACTGAGGGAGACTGAGGGAGAGTGAGGGAGGGTGAGGGAGAGTGAGGGAGAGACACTGAGGGAGAGTGAGAGAGAGACACTGAGGGAGAGTGAGGGAGAGTGAGGGAGTGTGAGGGAGAGTGAGGGAGAGACACTGAGGGAGGGTGAGGGAGAGTGAGGGAGAGTGAGGGAGGGTGAGGGAGAGACACTGAGGGAGGGTGAGGGAGAGACACTGAGGGAGAGTGAGTGAGAGACACTGAGGGAGGGTGAGGGAGAGACGCTGAGGGAGAGTGAGGGAGAGACACTGAGGGAGAGTGAGGGAGAGACACTGAGGGAGGGTGAGGGAGAGACACTGAGGGAGAGTGAGGGAGAGTGAGGGAGAGACACTGAGGGAGGGTGAGGGAGAGACACTGAGGGAGGGTGAGGGAGAGACACTGAGGGAGGGTGAGGGAGAGACACTGAGGGAGGGTGAGGGAGAGACACTGAGGGAGAGTGAGGGAGAGACACTGAGGGAGGGTGAGGGAGAGACACTGAGGGAGGGTGAGGGAGAGACACTGAGGGAGAGTGAGGGAGAGACACTGAGGGAGGGTGAGGGAGAGACACTGAGGGAGGGTGAGGGAGAGACACTGAGGGAGGGTGAGGGAGAGACACTGAGGGAGGGTGAGGGAGAGACGCTGAGGGAGAGTGAGGGAGAGACACTGAGGGAGAGTGAGAGAGAGTGAGGGAGAGAGACTGAGGGAGAGTGAGGGAGAGACGCTGAGGGAGAGTGAGAGAGACACTGAGGGAGAGTGAGGGAGAGACAGAGGGAGAGTGAGGAAGAAACACTGAGGGAGAGACACTGAGGGAGAGACACTGAGGGAGGGTGAGGGAGAGACTCTGAGGGAGAGTGAGGGAGAGACACTGAGGGAGAGTGAGGGAGAGACACTGAGGGAGGGTGAGGGAGAGACACTGAGGGAGAGTGAGGGAGAGACACTGAGGGAGAGTGAGGGAGAGACACTGAGGGAGAGTGAGGGAGAGACACTGAGGGAGAGTGAGGTAGAGACACTGAGGGAGAGTGAGGGAGAGACGCTGAGGGAGGGTGAGGGAGAGACGCTGAAGGAGAGTGAGGGAGAGTGAGGGAGAGACACTGAGGGAGAGTGAGGGAGAGACACTGAGGGAGGGTGAGGGAGAGACACTGAGGGAGGGTGAAGGAGAGACACTGAGGGAGGGCGAGGGAGAGACACTGAGGGAGAATGAGGGAGAGACACTGAGGGAGAGTGAGGGAGAGTGAGGGAGGGAGAGTGAGGGAGAGACACTGAGGGAGAGTGAGGGAGGGTGAGGGAGAGAGACTGAGGGAGAGTGAGGGAGAGACACTGAGGGAGAGTGAGGGAGAGACACTGAGGGAGGGTGAGGGAGAGACACTGAGGGAGAGTGAGGGAGAGACACTGAGGGAGGGTGAGGGAGAGACACTGAGGGAGGGTGAGGGAGAGACACTGAGGGAGAGTGAGGGAGAGACACTGAGGGAGGGTGAGGGAGGGACACTGAGGGAGGGTGAGGGAGAGACACTGAGGGAGGGTGAGGGAGAGACACTGAGGGAGGGTGAGGGAGAGACACTGAGGGAGGGTGAGGGAGAGACACTGAGGGAGGGTGAGGGAGAGACACTGGGGGAGGGTGAGGGAGAGACACTGAGGGAGGGTGAGGGAGAGACACTGAGGGAGGGTGAGGGAGAGACACTGAGGGAGAGTGAGAGAGACACTGAGGGAGAGTGAGGGAGAGACACTGAGGGAGAGTGAGGGAGAGACACTGAGGGAGAGTGAGGGAGGGACACTGAGGGAGAGTGAGGGAGGGACACTGAGGGAGAGTGAGGGAGAGACACTGAGGGAGAGTGAGGGAGAGTGAGGGAGAGACACTGAGGGAGAGTGAGGGAGAGACACTGAGGGAGAGTGAGGGAGAGACACTGAGGGAGAGTGAGGGAGAGACACTGAGGGAGAGTGAGGGAGAGACACTGAGGGAGAGTGAGGGAGAGACACTGAGGGAGAGTGAGGGAGAGACACTGAGGGAGAGTGAGGGAGAGACACTGAGGGAGAGACACTGAGGAAGAGTGAGGGAGAGTGAGGGAGAGACACTGAGGGAGAGTGAGGGAGAGAATGAAGGCGAGCTAGACACCTTTGCAATAAATTTTTCAAAAAAAAAAAATATAAAATTTCCGAAAACATTTGCTTATCAAAAATTTTTGACACCTTTGTAACAAAAATTCCCACACCTTTCTAATATTTTTTTGCCCTTTTGTAATAACATTTTCGTAACCTTGTAATAAAATTTTCGACGCCTTTAGTAGGAATATTTTTTCGACACCTTTGTCCCCCCCAAAAAAAATCGAAGTTTTAAAAATTACAAAAAAAAGTTTATTAAAATTTGGAGTCAGGTACACATGTTTAGTACAGAAAAAAAAATAAAAATTCTCCCAATAAAATCATTAAAATCTTTGGCAACAGAATCAATAAAAACTGATAATAAAAATTAAAAAAAACTGACCCCTAAAATCAATATAAATTTGACAAAATACTTATCAATAAACTCAATAAAATTTTGGTAATAAAATCGTTGGACATCCAAAGAATCATAATAAAACGGAGAAATGTACATAAATAAAGGAGATACGTAAAAATAGGAATATGATAAGCTGTTCTAAGCCGTCCTAAGCTGCCCTAGGCAGCTCTAAGCTGTCTTAGCTGTTTTAAGCTGCCCTAAGCTACCCATACCTGTTTCCTGACGAACAAAACACTACCAGTCACCTGTCATGTTTCCTGACGAACAAAACACTACCAGTCACTTGTCATGTTTCCTGACGGACAAAACACTACCAGTCACTTGTCATGTTTCCTGACGGACAAAACACTACCAGTCACTTGTCATGTTTCCTGACGAACAAAACACTACCAGTCACTTGTCATATTTCCTGACGGACAAAACACTACCAGTCACTTGTCATGTTTCCTGACGGACAAAACACTACCAGTCACTTGTCATGTTTCCTGACGGACAAAACACTACCAGTCACTTGTCATGTTTCCTGACGGACAAAACACTACCAGTCACTTGTCATGTTTCCTGACGAACAAAACACTACCAGTCACTTGTCATGTTTCCTGACGAACAAAACACTACCAGTCACTTGTCATGTTTCCTGACGAACAAAACACTACCAGTCACCTGTCATGTTTCCTGACGGACAAAACACTACCAGTCACTTGTCATGTTTCCTGACGGACAAAACACTACCAGTCACTTGTCATGTTTCCTGACGAACAAAACACTACCAGTCACTTGTCATGTTTCCTGACGGACAAAACACTACCAGTCACTTGTCATGTTTCCTGACGGACAAAACACTACCAGTCACCTGTCATGTTTCCTGACGAACAAAACACTACCAGTCACCTGTCATGTTTCCTGACGAACAAAACACTACCAGTCACCTGTCATGTTTCCTGACGAACAAAACACTACCAGTCACTTGTCATGTTTCCTGACGGACAAAACACTACCAGTCACCTGTCATGTTTCCTGACGGACAAAACACTACCAGTCACTTGTCATGTTTCCTGACGAACAAAACACTACCAGTCACTTGTCATGTTTCCTGACGGACAAAACACTACCAGTCACCTGTCATGTTTCCTGACGAACAAAACACTACCAGTCACTTGTCATGTTTCCTGACGGACAAAACACTACCAGTCACTTGTCATGTTTCCTGACGGACAAAACACTACCAGTCACTTGTCATGTTTCCTGACGGACAAAACACTACCAGTCACTTGTCATGTTTCCTGACGAACAAAACACTACCAGTCACTTGTCATGTTTCCTGACGAACAAAACACTACCAGTCACTTGTCATGTTTCCTGACGAACAAAACACTACCAGTCACCTGTCATGTTTCCTGACGGACAAAACACTACCAGTCACTTGTCATGTTTCCTGACGAACAAAACACTACCAGTCACTTGTCATGTTTCCTGACGAACAAAACACTACCAGTCACCTGTCATGTTTCCTGACGGACAAAACACTACCAGTCACTTGTCATGTTTCCTGACGGACAAAACACTACCAGTCACTTGTCATGTTTCCTGACGAACAAAACACTACCAGTCACTTGTCATGTTTCCTGACGGACAAAACACTACCAGTCACTTGTCATGTTTCCTGACAGACAAAACACTACCAGTCACCTGTCATGTTTCCTGACGAACAAAACACTACCAGTCACCTGTCATGTTTCCTGACGAACAAAACACTACCAGTCACCTGTCATGTTTCCTGACGAACAAAACACTACCAGTCACTTGTCATGTTTCCTGACGGACAAAACACTACCAGTCACCTGTCATGTTTCCTGACGGACAAAACACTACCAGTCACTTGTCATGTTTCCTGACGAACAAAACACTACCAGTCACTTGTCATGTTTCCTGACGGACAAAACACTACCAGTCACCTGTCATGTTTCCTGACGAACAAAACACTACCAGTCACTTGTCATGTTTCCTGACGAACAAAACCCACCCTCATCACCTGTTCATCCACAACACTGAACTGTTCAATACAAAGGAACTCACTCTGCCCCATAAAAGGCAAGCTACATCAGACAACACAAGCCTGAGGCACAACCAGGGTTGTTCTCGTCTCAGCTCTGTTATGATGTTCACCTCTCGTTCTTCCCTCTCCCGGATAACAGATTTTTTTGGTCATGGATGTCGTTCGTGTCTTCTGGGTTAAGATGTTCTGATGTAATGTTATTTTGTTCTTCACTCGTTTGTTCTCCTGATCGTGTTGAGTTGTGATGTTGTTTAGTGTTGCTGTTGTGTCTGTCGTGTTGCAAGGCTGTTGTAAGTATATGGTGTAGCAGTTGAGTTTAGTGGTAGCCAGGGTACAGTAGTGTACTACCAGTAGTAGCCAGGGTACAGTAGTGTACTACCAGTAGTAGCCAGGGTACAGTAGTGTACTACCAGTAGTAGCCAGGGTACAGTAGTGTACTACCAGTAGTAGCCAGGGTACAGTAGTGTACTACCAGTAGTAGCCAGGGTACAGTAGTGTACTACCAGTAGTAGCCAGGGTACAGTAGTGTACTACCAGTAGTAGCCAGGGTACAGTAGTGTACTACCAGTAGTAGCCAGGGTACAGTAGTGTACTACCAGTAGTAGCCAGGGTACAGTAGTGTACTACCAGTAGTAGCCAGGGTACAGTAGTGTACTACCAGTAGTAGCCAGGGTACAGTAGTGTACTACCAGTAGTAGCCAGGGTACAGTAGTGTACTACCAGTAGTAGCCAGGGTACAGTAGTGTACTACCAGTAGTAGCCAGGGTACAGTAGTGTACTACCAGTAGTAGCCAGGGTACAGTAGTGTACTACCAGTAGTAGCCAGGGTACAGTAGTGTACTACCAGTAGTAGCCAGGGTACAGTAGTGTACTACCAGTAGTAGCCAGGGTACAGTAGTGTACTACCAGTAGTAGCCAGGGTACAGTAGTGTACTACCAGTAGTAGCCAGGGTACAGTAGTGTACTACCAGTAGTAGCCAGGGTACAGTAGTGTACTACCAGTAGTAGCCAGGGTACAGTAGTGTACTACCAGTAGTAGCCAGGGTACAGTAGTGTACTACCAGTAGTAGCCAGGGTACAGTAGTGTACTACCAGTAGTAGCCAGGGTACAGTAGTGTACTACCAGTAGTAGCCAGGGTACAGTAGTGCCAGCCAGGGTACAGTAGTGTACTACCAGTAGTAGCCAGGGTACAGTAGTGTACTACCAGTAGTAGCCAGGGTACAGTAGTGTACTACCAGTAGTAGCCAGGGTACAGTAGTGTACTACCAGTAGTAGCCAGGGTACAGTAGTGTACTACCAGTAGTAGCCAGGGTACAGTAGTGTACTACCAGTAGTAGCCAGGGTACAGTAGTGTACTACCAGTAGTAGCCAGGGTACAGTAGTGTACTACCAGTAGTAGCCAGGGTACAGTAGTGTACAGTAGTACCAGTAGTGTACTACCAGTAGTAGCCAGGGTACAGTAGTGTACTACCAGTAGTAGCCAGGGTACAGTAGTGTACTACCAGTAGTAGCCAGGGTACAGTAGTGTACTACCAGTAGTAGCTACCGGTAGTAGCCAGGGTACAGTAGTGTACTACTACCAGTACTACCAGTAGCCAGGGTACAGTAGTGTACTACCAGTAGTAGCCAGGGTACAGTAGTGTACTACCAGTAGTAGCCAGGGTAGCCAGGGCACAGTAGTACTACCAGTAGTAGCCAGGGTACAGTAGTGTACTACCAGTAGTAGCCAGGGTACAGTAGTGTACTACCAGTAGTAGCCAGGGTACAGTAGTGTACTACCAGTAGTAGCCAGGGTACAGTAGTGTACTACCAGTAGTAGCCAGGGTACAGTAGTGTACTACCAGTAGTAGCCAGGGTACAGTAGTGTACTACCAGTAGTAGCCAGGGTACAGTAGTGTACTACCAGTAGTAGCCAGGGTACAGTAGTGTACTACCAGTAGTAGCCAGGGTACAGTAGTGTACTACCAGTAGTAGCCAGGGTACAGTAGTGTACTACCAGTAGTAGCCAGGGTACAGTAGTGTACTACCAGTAGTAGCCAGGGTACAGTAGTGTACTACCAGTAGTAGCCAGGGTACAGTAGTGTACTACCAGTAGTAGCCAGGGTACAGTAGTGTACTACCAGTAGTAGCCAGGGTACAGTAGTGTACTACCAGTAGTAGCCAGGGTACAGTAGTGTACTACCAGTAGTAGCCAGGGTACAGTAGTGTACTACCAGTAGTAGCCAGGGTACAGTAGTGTACTACCAGTAGTAGCCAGGGTACAGTAGTGTACTACCAGTAGTAGCCAGGGTACAGTAGTGTACTACCAGTAGTAGCCAGGGTACAGTAGTGTACTACCAGTAGTAGCCAGGGTACAGTAGTGTACTACCAGTAGTACAGTAGTGTACTACCAGTAGTAGCCAGGGTACAGTACCAGTAGTAGCCAGGGTACAGTAGTGTACTACCAGTAGTAGCCAGGGTACAGTAGTGTACTACCAGTAGTAGCCAGGGTACAGTAGTGTACTACCAGTAGTAGCCAGGGTACAGTAGTGTACTACCAGTAGTAGCCAGGGTACAGTAGTGTACTACCAGTAGTAGCCAGGGTACAGTAGTGTACTACCAGTAGTAGCCAGGGTACAGTAGTGTACTACCAGTAGTAGCCAGGGTACAGTAGTGTACTACCAGTAGTAGCCAGGGTACAGTAGTGTACTACCAGTAGTAGCCAGGGTACAGTAGTGTACTACCAGTAGTAGCCAGGGTACAGTAGTGTACTACCAGTAGTAGCCAGGGTACAGTAGTGTACTACCAGTAGTAGCCAGGGTACAGTAGTGTACTACCAGTAGTAGCCAGGGTACAGTAGTGTACTACCAGTAGTAGCCAGGGTACAGTAGTGTACTACCAGTAGTAGCCAGGGTACAGTAGTGTACTACCAGTAGTAGCCAGGGTACAGTAGTGTACTACCAGTAGTAGCCAGGGTACAGTAGTGTACTACCAGTAGTAGCCAGGGTACAGTAGTGTACTACCAGTAGTAGCCAGGGTACAGTAGTGTACTACCAGTAGTAGCCAGGGTACAGTAGTGTACTACCAGTAGTAGCCAGGGTACAGTAGTGTACTACCAGTAGTAGCCAGGGTACAGTAGTGTACTACCAGTAGTAGCCAGGGTACAGTAGTGTACTACCAGTAGTAGCCAGGGTACAGTAGTGTACTACCAGTAGTAGCCAGGGTACAGTAGTGTACTACCAGTAGTAGCCAGGGTACAGTAGTGTACTACCAGTAGTAGCCAGGGTACAGTAGTGTACTACCAGTAGTAGCCAGGGTACAGTAGTGTACTACCAGTAGTAGCCAGGGTACAGTAGTGTACTACCAGTAGTAGCCAGGGTACAGTAGTGTACTACCAGTAGTAGCCAGGGTACAGTAGTGTACTACCAGTAGTAGCCAGGGTACAGTAGTGTACTACCAGTAGTAGCCAGTAGGTACCAGTAGTAGGGTACAGCAGTATACTACCAGTAGTACCATGGTAGTAGTGTACTACCCAGTAGGGTACAGTAGTGTACTACCAGTAGTAGCCAGGGTACAGTAGTGTACTACCAGTAGTAGCCAGGGTACAGTAGTGTACTACCAGTAGTAGCCAGGGTACAGTAGTGAACTACCAGTAGTAGCCAGGGTACAGTAGTGAACTACCAGTAGTAGCCAGGGTACAATAGTGTACTACCAGTAGTAGCCAGGGTACAGTAGTGTACTACCAGTAGTAGCCAGGGTACAGTACAGGGTACAATAGTGTACTACCGGTAGTAGCCAGGGTACAGTAGTGTACTACCGGTAGTAGCCAGGGAACAGTAGTGTACTACCGGTAGTAGCCAGGGCACAGTAGTGTACTACCGGTAGTAGCCAGGGCACAGTAGTGTACCGGTAGTACTACCTACCGGTAGTAGCCAGGGTACAGTAGTGTACTACCGGTAGTAGCCAGGGTACAGTAGTGTACTACCGGTAGTAGCCAGGGTACAGTAGTGTACTACCAGTAGTAGCCAGGGTACAGTAGTGTACTACCAGTAGTAGCCAGGGTGCAGTAGTATACTATCAGTATTAGCCAGGGCACAGTAGTATACTACCAGTAGTAGCCAGGGCACAGTAGTGTACTACCAGTAGTAGCCAGGGCACAGTAGTGTACTACCAGTAGTAGCCAGGGCACAGTAGTGTACTACCAGTAGTAGCCAGGGTGCAGTAGTGTACTACCAGTAGTAGCCAGGGTGCAGTAGTGTACTACCAGTAGTAGCCAGGGTACAGTAGTGTACTACCAGTAGTAGCCAGGGTACAGTAGTGTACTACCAGTAGTAGCCAGGGTACAGTAGTGTACTACCAGTAGTAGCCAGGGTACAGTAGTGTACTACCAGTAGTAGCCAGGGTACAGTAGTGTACTACCAGTAGTAGCCAGGGTACAGTAGTGTACTACCAGTAGTAGCCAGGGTACAGTAGTGTACTACCAGTAGTAGCCAGGGTACAGTAGTGTACTACCAGTAGTAGCCAGGGTACAGTAGTGTACTACCAGTAGTAGCCAGGGTACAGTAGTGTACTACCAGTAGTAGCCAGGGTACAGTAGTGTACTACCAGTAGTAGCCAGGGTACAGTAGTGTACTACCAGTAGTAGCCAGGGTACAGTAGTGTACTACCAGTAGTAGCCAGGGTACAGTAGTGTACTACCAGTAGTAGCCAGGGTACAGTAGTGTACTACCAGTAGTAGCCAGGGTACAGTAGTGTACTACCAGTAGTAGCCAGGGTACAGTAGTGTACTACCAGTAGTAGCCAGGGTACAGTAGTGTACTACCAGTAGTAGCCAGGGTACAGTAGTGTACTACCAGTAGTAGCCAGGGTACAGTAGTGTACTACCAGTAGTAGCCAGGGTACAGTAGTGTACTACCAGTAGTAGCCAGGGTACAGTAGTGCACTACCAGTAGTAGCCAGGGTACAGTAGTGCACTACCAGTAGTAGCCAGGGTACAGCAGTATACTACCAGTAGTAGCCATGGTACAGTAGTGTACTACCAGCAGTAGCCATGGTACAGTAGTGTACTACCAGTAGTAGCCAGGGTACAGTAGTGTACTACCAGTAGTAGCCAGGGTACAGTAGTGTACTACCAGTAGTAGCCAGGGTACAGTAGTGAACTACCAGTAGTAGCCAGGGTACAGTAGTGAACTACCAGTAGTAGCCAGGGTACAGTAGTGAACTACCAGTAGTAGCCAGGGTACAGTAGTGTACTACCAGTAGTAGCCAGGGTACAGTAGTGTACTACCAGTAGTAGCCAGGGTACAGTAGTGTACTACCAGTAGTAGCCAGGGTACAGTAGTGTACTACCGGTAGTAGCCAGGGTACAGTAGTGTACTACCGGTAGTAGCCAGGGTACAGTAGTGTACTACCGGTAGTAGCCAGGGTACAGTAGTGTACTACCGGTAGTAGCCAGGGTACAGTAGTGTACTACCGGTAGTAGCCAGGGTACAGTAGTGTACTACCGGTAGTAGCCAGGGTACAGTAGTGTACTACCGGTAGTAGCCAGGGTACAGTAGTGTACTACCAGTAGTAGCCAGGGTACAGTAGTGTACTACCAGTAGTAGCCAGGGTGCAGTAGTATACTATCAGTATTAGCCAGGGTACAGTAGTATACTACCAGTAGTAGCCAGGGCACAGTAGTGTACTACCAGTAGTAGCCAGGGCACAGTAGTGTACTACCAGTAGTAGCCAGGGCACAGTAGTGTACTACCAGTAGTAGCCAGGGCACAGTAGTGTACTACCAGTAGTAGCCAGGGTGCAGTAGTGTACTACCAGTAGTAGCCAGGGTGCAGTAGTGTACTACCAGTAGTAGCCAGGGTGCAGTAGTGTACTACCAGTAGTAGCCAGGGTGCAGTAGTGTACTACCAGTAGTAGCCAGGGTGCAGTAGTGTACTACCAGTAGTAGCCAGGGTGCAGTAGTGTACTACCAGTAGTAGCCAGGGTGCAGTAGTGTACTACCAGTAGTAGCCAGGGTGCAGTAGTGTACTACCAGTAGTAGCCAGGGTGCAGTAGTGTACTACCAGTAGTAGCCAGGGTGCAGTAGTGTACTACCAGTAGTAGCCAGGGCACAGTAGTGTACTACCAGTAGTAGCCAGGGTACAGTAGTGTACTACCAGTAGTAGCCAGGGTACAGTAGTATACTGCAAGTAGTAGCCAGGGTACAGTAGTATACTACCAGTAGTAGCCAGGGTACAGTAGTATACTACCAGTAGCAGCGTAACTGGACGTCAGAGTAGGCAGCTGAGACACTACCTCTCCCGTGGATATGACACAAGTGGCTTGACTTCTTAAGTTATCTCGGGTTCACACTAGTGTTAACAGAGTCTAGATTATAAAGCACAATACCGTGACTGGAACAATACACATAGAAGAGCGAAACTTTCGACGACGTTTCGGTCAGACTTGTACCACTTACAAGTCATGATGACACTGAAAAGAAGGAAGAACGTTGAAAAAAAAAAGTTGGAAATAATGGTTTTTGAGGTCTGCTTGCTAGACAATCAGATATTTTTGTTTGCGATTAACCTTCCTTGTTAATAGTCTGATTACCATCTATTTCAAAAGATGTTCAGTGTGTGTTTGAGAGCGTGACTTGGGACACTAATGTAAGCTACCCTAAGCTGCCCTAAGTCGTCCTAAGCAGCTCTAAGCTGTCCAAAGCTGCCCTAATTTGTCCTGAGCTGCCCTAATCTGTCCTAAGCTGCCCTCCGCTGTCATAAGCTGCACAAAACTGTCCTAAGGTGTTCTAAGCCGTCCTTAGCTACCCTAAGCTGCCATAATTCGTCCTAAGCTATCTTAAGCTGTTTTATGCTGCCCTAAGCTACCCTTAGCTGCCGCCAGAATGTTGCAGCACTCGCCAAACAATAGCCTCTACCTACCTCGCCACCCCTGTACTCACCTATATGTGGTTGCAGGGGATCGATTCAAAGCTCCTGGACCCCTGTGTAACCCATCCTGTGTTCCCACTGCGTAACTATTATATAAAATAAGGGAGCAGCACACTACTGATGAATCTAGCTTTTGTTTAAAAAAAAAAAGTCCTCCACCAACTCCCTCTCATCAGTCTACTTCCCCATCGCTTCCTCTTCCCCCAACACCACCTCTAATCCCCTCTTAATCCCCTCCATCCAACCCCCACCCCCACCCCCACCCCCATCCACACACCCCATCCTCCCAAGCTACACGTGAAAGAATATAACTAACTTTACTGGGGTAAGTAGTGCATTCTGGGACGCGTTAAATTGTCCAGCCTCAGGGAGGGAGAGAGAGAGAGAGAGAGAGAGAGAGAGAGAGATGGAAGGTGTGAGGGAGAGAGACAGTAATAGGTGCGTAAGGAGGACCAAGGAAGATCAAGAGGAACTGAACCAAGTTTAAGAGGAACTGAACCAAGTTTAAGAGGAACTGAACCAAGATCAAGAGGAACTGAACCAAGTTTAAGAGGAACTAAACCAAGTTTAAGAGGAACTGAACCAAGATCAAGAGGAACTAAACCAAGTTTAAGAGGAACTGAACCAAGATCAAGAGGAACTGAACCAAGTTTAAGAGGAACTGAACCAAGTTTAAGAGGAACTGAACCAAGATCAAGAGGAACTAAATCAAGATCAAGAGGAACTAAACCAAGTTTAAGAGGAACTGAACCAAGTTTAAAAGGAACTGAACCAAGATCAAGAGGAACTAAACCAAGATCAAGAGGAACTAAACCAAGATCAAGAGTAAAACATCAAGTTCTAACACAAGCTCCACAACAAACCTTAGTAACAATAAAGATACACACACATTATCATCATCATTATACACAATAAGGTCATCAATAGTATGGCCATAAATATATTTTCCATTTAAAACTACTAAATACAACCACATTCCTTCCTTTATTAATCACATATACATTATACAGAAGAGTGTATCAGATATATATATACGCTGAGAGGTGTATTTCTGTGTATATACACTGAGAGGTGTATTTGTGTATATACACTTAGAGGTGTATTTGTGTATATACACTTAGAGGTGTATTTGTGTATATACACTTAGAGGTGTATTTCTCTGTGTATATACACTGAGAGGTGTATTTCTCTGTGTATATACACTGAGAGGTGTATTTCTCTGTGTATATACACTGAGAGGTGTATTTCTCTGTGTATATACACTGAGAGGTGTATTTCTCTGTGTATATACACGGAGAGTTTAATCACAATTTTAGGTATTAAAGTATTCTTGTCTGGTGGTGAAAAGGTTACGAGCAGCCTTAATGATCCTCATCCAGTCGATCGGCTTTAAACTTTATTTACCAAGCTACCAGCCTTTCCCTTTATGGATTAAAGTATTCTTAACTGGCTGTCGGAAATTTAAATTCATAATTAGCGAAAGGTATTTAATGCCGATAAGATGACGAGACACATGTGCAACACCTGGTATACTTACTGTTGAATTAGACACATGTTGGACACGAATGAAATTCGTTTCCAACACCTGGGTATCTTTATTGATAAATGAGACACATGGGCACCACCTGGGTGTCTTTATTGGTCAATAAGACACATATGCAACACCTGGGTGTCTCTGAGAGACGGCTGCCCTTCCAGCAGTTCTCTCAGCTCTAGGACAGAGCCCTGGGAAAGAAGAGTTTTTAAGGGGCTCTCAGAGAGTTAGTGAGAGGGGTCGTAAGCTCAAGATGAGAGTTATTAGAGCTTTTCCCCTCGTACTGGAACAAGTTGTGATGTTTCTGTTGTGCTTGTGAATAGATCAGGTGATGTTTCTGTTGTGCTTGTGAATAGATCAGGTGATGTTTCTGTTGTGCTTGTGAATAGATCAGGTGATGTTTCTGTTGTGCTTGTGAATAGATCAGGTGGTGTTTGTTGTGCTTGTGAATAGATCAGGTGATGTTTCTGTTGTGCTTGTGAATAGATCAGGTGATGTTTCTGTTGTGCTTGTGAATAGATCAGGTGATGTTTCTGTTGTGCTTGTGAATAGATCAGGTGGTGTTTGTTGTGCTTGTGAATAGATCAGGTGATGTTTCTGTTGTGCTTGTGAATAGATCAGGTGATGTTTCTGTTGTGCTTGTGAATAGATCAGGTGATGTTTCTGTTGTGCTTGTGAATAGATCAGGTGGTGTTTGTTGTGCTTGTGAATAGATCAGGTGATGTTTCTGTTGTGCTTGTGAATAGATCAGGTGATGTTTCTGTTGTGCTTGTGAATAGATCAGGTGATGTTTCTGTTGTGCTTGTGAATAGATCAGGTGATGTTTCTGTTGTGCTTGTGAATAGATCAGGTGATGTTTCTGTTGTGCTTGTGAATAGATCAGGTGATGTTTCTGTTGTGCTTGTGAATAGATCAGGTGATGTTTCTGTTGTGCTTGTGAATAGATCAGGTGATGTTTCTGTTGTGCTTGTGAATAGATCAGGTGATGTTTCTGTTCACATGTGAATAAGAACAGATCATGTTTTTGTTCACCTGTTAATAAGAACAAGTCATGATGGTCTGCTGGGTAGTAAACAGAACAGGTCGCTTTGTTCTTTTTCTCCTGTATAAAACCAGGTCAGGAAGTTCTATTGTTTCGTGAACAGAACAGGTCGTGATATACTGTTTCATGAATGCAACAGATTATGACATTTCTATTCCTTTTTAACAGAACGGTTTGTGAAGTTCTGATGCTCATAAATCAGCTGATCTGTGATGACATAAATCAGCTGATCTGTGATGACATAAATCAGCTGATCTTCGGTGACATAAATCAGCTGATCTTTGGTGACATAAATCAGCTGATCTGTGATGACATGAATCAGCTGATCTGTGATGACATAAATCAGCTGATCTGTGATGACATGAATCAGCTGATCTGTGATGACATGAATCAGCTGATCTGTGGTGACATGAATCAGCTGATCTGTGGTGACATGAATCAGCTGATCTGTGATGACATGAATCAGCTGATCTGTGATGACATAAATCAGCTGATCTGTGATGACATGAATCAGCTGATCTGTGATGACATGAATCAGCTGATCTGTGGTGACATGAATCAGCTGATCTGTGGTGACATGAATCAGCTGATCTGTGATGACATAAATCAGCTGATCTGTGATGACATGAATCAGCTGATCTGTGATGACATGAATCAGCTGATCTGTGGTGACATGAATCAGCTGATCTGTGGTGACATGAATCAGCTGATCTGTGATGACATGAATCAGCTGATCTGTGATGACATAAATCAGCTGATCTGTGATGACATGAATCAGCTGATCTGTGATGACATGAATCAGCTGATCTGTGGTGACATGAATCAGCTGATCTGTGGTGACATGAATCAGCTGATCTGTGATGGCATGAATCAGCTGATCTGTGATGACATGAATCAGCTGATCTGTGATGACATGAATCAGCTGATCTGTGGTGACATGAATCAGCTGATCTTTGGTGACATAAATCAGCTGATCTGTGATGACATGAATCAGCTGATCTGTGATGACATGAATCAGCTGATCTGTGATGACATGAATCAGCTGATCTGTGATGACATGAATCAGCTGATCTGTGATGACATGAATCAGCTGATCTGTGATGACATGAATCAGCTGATCTGTGATGACATGAATCTGTTCTTGTTTCATGACTCATCAAAATTTGTGTATTTGTAATATTAATGTTTTAAGTTTATATCTTATACAAAAAAACATTTAAAACAAATTGTTCTTAAAACATAAGAAATGAGGAACACTGCAGCAGACCTACTGGCCCATACTTGGCAAGTCCTTCTCAAACCCAACTCCACTAATATATTCGCCCAACTCTATCAAGACAGTAAACTCGGGAGGCCTGGTCATGGACCGGGCCGCGGGGGCGTTGATCCCCGGAATAACCTCCAGGTAACTCATTATCAATGTTACCCAAGGAATAACTCGGTTCCAAGACCCACTCAAATCGAACCCCTTTTTGTCTGTTTAAATCTGTATATCAGAGTTGAGTCAATTGCATAATTTGTTCCGAGTGAAATTATAATCAAATCTCCCAAATACAAGTTATATACACTGAGAAGTGTATATCAATTTTTTTTTTTTTTTTGGGGGGGGGGGATTTCATGTATGGTTGATTGGTGGTTAAACTAGACCAGAAAATAATGATTATCATTCTGACGTGTGTGTGTGTGTGTGTGTGTGTGTGTGTGTGTGTGTGTGTGTGTGTGTGTGTGTGTGTGTTTGTGTGTGCACTCACCTATATGTACTCACCTATATGTACTCACGTATATGTGGTTACAGGGGTCGCGTGTGTGTGTGTGTGTGTGAGGGTAAGGGTGTGGGTGAGTACATATCAATACATAGTAGAGCAAGGTGAACAAGCAGAACACAAGGCAGGGGTCAGGATAATCCCAAACACTAACAACAAGAGTCTGCTGGCCGCTCTCACAGTGTCAAGAACCTCAAATAATGACAGCCAATTGAGTACACGTAAAAGAAACTCTAATCAACTCAACCTCGATAAACTAAAAGAGAAGTGTCCCAGAGATTGAGGTGGAGCAGAGACGTGTTGTCTAGATCATAATAAACGAGTTTATTTGCTTCTTGAGGAAAGGTTGCTTAGCGTTGTCTGTTAGCGGTTCAGGGCGGCCCGCCACTCTGTACATTCTCAGGTCCCGACCTTTTCTCTTTTGGGGCCAAGAGACCATGTGGCCCCGAGCCACCGCCTCTATGTGTGCTTCAAATATAGACTCTTTTTTTTTTTACAAAATTTCCGAAATTGTTTAAGTTGGTTGCTTAACTGGGTTTAATGAGTTAACTACACGAGGGTCATTAAGGCCGCATGTCACTCTTGCACCATCAGTCAAGAATACATTAATCCAAAACAGGGATTTGAGTAAACTCTCAGTAGACACACACTAAAACACTGACATATATCCATAGGTCATATATCCTGACGACGTCCTCGTGAATAACATACACTAAGATGAAAGTTGAATAATAAGGGACTGACCACCTATTAAGACTGAGGGACTGAACACCTTCTATCAAGACTGAGTGACTGACCACCTTCTATCAAGACTGAGTGACTGACCACCTTCTATCAAGACTGAGTGACTGACCACCTTCTATCAAGACTGAGTGACTGACCACCTTCTATCAAGACTGAGTGACTGACCACCTTCTATCAAGACTGAGTGACTGACCACCTTCTATCAAGACTGAGTGACTGACCACCTTCTATCAAGACTGAGTGACTGACCACCTTCTATCAAGACTGAGTGACTGACCACCTTCTATCAAGACTGAGTGACTGACCACCTTCTATCAAGACTGAGGGACTGACCACCTCAAACTTACTTCTCCACTGCTACTGTCCCCAGTGCTATAATCACCTCAGTATTCGACTAAAGAAGCCTGCTGCGCAGGCGAAAAGTTCAACAATAAAGACAGGTAAATGTTGCATGTATATCTTACACATCAAGACGGTAGTGTTGCATCTTATCAACATTGCAATATAAGAGATCAGATATACGTCCCTGTGTTACGTTGCAGACTTAAAAATGACTGAAAAATCTTCCGTTGCGAGAATGTTTCCTGAGATGGTTGTCTTAGTGGAGGAAGCGCTGTGCCCATATGGGTTATGCAGCCCCCTTGATCCAAGGAATCGGAGCTGCCTCCCCCATCGCCTTCCCTCACCCCTTCCCTCACCTTCCCTCACCCCTCCCCTCACCCCTCCCCTCACCCCTCCCCTCACCCCTCCCCTCACCCCTCAGGAGGCGAATATCCTTCATTTCTCTTCTGATAGTAGGTCATCATTCCCTCTCTCTCTCTCTCTCTCTCTCTCTCTCTCTCTCTCTCTCTCTCTCTTTAAATAAGTATCTATATATCTAAAAATATTTATATTTTTGATCTGAAAAATACCTCCTGGAGTTTAACCCTGCCAAGTGTACAGTTATGACTCCTTAGAAGGGACAGAGAAGACCGCAAACGGAGTACAGAATCAAGGGGGCAAAGGTTGCTCAACCCTTGTGGCGTCATTCAGCGCAAGGAGTCGTGGAGGCTCGATCCACCGTCCCCTAGCACTCAGCATCACACAACCTCTACAGTGACAACTCTCATAACATAATGTGGTACAGACTCGTTCTGAATGATGACGTCATAAAATATTTTTTAATCCAGTTATTGTCATTAGATTAAGTCCATTGAGTGGGCGAAACGTAGTCAATAAAGATTCGCATTGTATTGCGTATGCTAATGTTTTATTTTTTATGTTTCTTCACTCAGCATGTATATCATTCCAGAGAGACAGCATCACTGTATGACTCTGGCGGGTTTAGTGCTTAGTTTTGGTTGTAATAATAATATAGCAAGAGAGAGAGAACCTGGACCTGGGAGGCTGTAACCTGGGAGGCTGTAACCTGGGAGGCTGTAACCTGGGAGGCTGTAACCTGGGAGGCTGTAACCTGGGAGGCTGTAACCTGGGAGGCTGTAGCCAGGGAGGCTGTAGCCAGGGAGGCTGTAGCCAGGGAGGCTGTAACCTGGGAGGCTGTAGCCTGGGAGATTGTAGCCTGGGAGGTTGTAGCCTGGGAGGTTGTAGCCTGGGAGGTTGTAACCTGGGAGGCTGTAGCCTGGGAGGCTGTAGCCTGGGAGGCTGTAGCCTGGGAGGCTGTAGCCTGGGAGGCTGTAGCCTGGGAGGCTGCAACCTGGGAGGCTGTAGCCTGGGAGGCTGTAGCCTGGGAGGCTGTAGCCTGGGAGGCTGTAGCCTGGGAGACTGTAACCTCGGAGGTTGTAACCTGGGAGGCTGTGAACTGGGAGGCTGTAACCTGGGAGGCTGTAACCTGGGAGGCTGTAACCTGGGAGTCTGTAACCTGGGAGGCTGTAACCTGGGAGGCTGTAGCCTGGGAGGCTGTAACCTGGGAGGCTATAACCTGGACCTGGGAGGCTGTAACCTGGGAGGCTATAACCTGGACCTGGGAGGCTGTAACCTGGGAGGCTGTAACCTGGGAGGCTGTAACCTGGGAGGCTGTAACCTGGGAGGCTGTAACCTGGGAGGCTGTAACCTGTAACCTAGGCTGTAGCCTGGGAACCTGGGAGGCTGGGAGGCTGTAGCCTGGGAGGCTGTAACCTGGGAGGCTGTAACCTGGACCTGGGAGGCTGTAACCTGGGAGGCTGTAACCTGGGAGGCTGTAGCCTGGGAGGCTGTAGCCTGGGAGGCTGTAACCTGGGAGGCTGTAACCTGGGAGGCTGTAGCCTGGGAGGCTGTAACCTGGGAGGCTGTAACCTGGGAGGCTGTAACCTGGGAGGCTGTAACCTGGGAGGCTGTAACCTGGGAGGCTGAGGCTGTAACCTGGGACCTGGGGCTGTAGCCTGGGAGGCTGTAACCTGGGAGGCTGTAACCTGGGAGTCTGTAACCTGGGAGGCTGTAACCTGGGAGTCTGTAACCTGGGAGTCTGTGAACTGGGAGGCTGTAACCTGGGAGGCTGTAACCTGGGAGGCTGTAACCTGGGAGGCTGTAACCTGGGAGGCTGTAACCTGGGAGGCTGTAGCCTGGGAGGCTGTAGTCTGGGAGGCTGTAGCCTGGGAGGCTGTAACCTGGGTGGCTGTAGCCTGGGTGGCTGTAGCCTGGGTGGCTGTAGCCTGGGTGGCTGTAGCCTGGGAGGCTGTAGCCTGGGAGGCTGTAACCTGGGAGGCTGTAGCCTGGGAGGCTGTAGCCTGGGAGGCTGTAGCCTGGGAGGCTGTAGCCTGGGAGGCTGTAGCCTGGGAGGCTGTAGCCTGGGAGGCTGTAGCCTGGGAGGCTGTAACCTGGGAGGCTGTAACCTGGAATGGTTATCTAAGTCTGGTTCCAGCCACGGTGTTGTGACTGTCTTCTTGGTGCCAACAAAGGTCTGGAAACTTTCAGGGAGTTGTAATATTTGTTCATCTAAAGGATACGATTTTTAAGCTAAATAAATGAACACCTTCTATCAAGACTGAGGGACTGACCACCTTCTATCAAGACTGAGGGACTGACCACCTTCTATCAAGACTGAGGGACTGACCACCTTCTATCAAGACTGAGGGACTGAGCACCTTCTATCAAGACTGAGGGACTGACCACCTTCTATCAAGACTGAGGGACTGACCACCTTCTATCAAGACTGAGGGACTGACCACCTTCTATCAAGACTGAGGGACTGACCACCTTCTATCAAGACTGAGGGACTGACCACCTTCTATCAAGACTGAGGGACTGACCACCTTCTATCAAGACTGAGGGACTGACCACCTTCTATCAAGACTGAGGGACTGAGCACCTTCTATCAAGACTGAGGGACTGAGCACCTTCTATCAAGACTGAGGGACTGAGCACCTTCTATCAAGACTGAGGGACTGACCACCTTCTATCAAGACTGAGGGACTGACCACCTTCTATCAAGACTGAGGGACTGACCACCTTCTATCAAGACTGAGGGACTGACCACCTTCTATCAAGACTGAGGGACTGACCACCTTCTATCAAGACTGAGGGACTGACCACCTTCTATCAAGACTGAGGGACTGACCACCTTCTATCAAGACTGAGGGACTGACCACCTTCTATCAAGACTGAGGGACTGACCACCTTCTATCAAGACTGAGGGACTGACCACCTTCTATCAAGACTGAGGGACTGACCACCTTCTATCAAGACTGAGGGACTGACCACCTTCTATCAAGACTGAGGGACTGACCACCTTCTATCAAGACTGAGGGACTGACCACCTTCTATCAAGACTGAGGGACTGACCACCTTCTATCAAGACTGAGGGACTGAGCACCTTCTATCAAGACTGAGGGACTGAGCACCTTCTATCAAGACTGAGGGACTGAGCACCTTCTATCAAGACTGAGGGACTGAGCACCTTCTATCAAGACTGAGGGACTGAGCACCTTCTATCAAGACTGAGGGACTGACCACCTTCTATCAAGACTGAGGGACTGACCACCTTCTATCAAGACTGAGGGACTGACCACCTTCTATCAAGACTGAGGGACTGACCACCTTCTATCAAGACTGAGGGACTGACCACCTTCTATCAAGACTGAGGGACTGACCACCTTCTATCAAGACTGAGGGACTGACCACCTTCTATCAAGACTGAGGGACTGACCACCTTCTATCAAGACTGAGGGAGTGACCACCTTCTATCAAGACTGAGGGACTGACCACCTTCTATCAAGACTGAGGGAGTGACCACCTTCTATCAAGACTGAGGGAGTGACCACCTTCTATCAAGACTGAGGGACTGACCACCTTCTATCAAGACTGAGGGACTGACCACCTTCTATCAAGACTGAGGGACTGACCACCTTCTATCAAGACTGAGGGACTGACCACCTTCTATCAAGACTGAGGGACTGACCACCTTCTATCAAGACTGAGGGACTGAGCACCTTCTATCAAGACTGAGGGACTGAGCACCTTCTATCAAGACTGAGGGACTGAGCACCTTCTATCAAGACTGAGGGACTGACCACCTTCTATCAAGACTGGGGGAGTGACCACCTTCTATCAAGACTGAGGGACTGACCACCTATCAAGACTGAGGGACTGACCACCTTCTATCAAGACTGAGGGACTGACCACCTTCTATCAAGACTGAGGGACTGACCACCTTCTATCAAGACTGAGGGACTGACCACCTTCTATCAAGACTGAGGGACTGACCACCTTCTATCAAGACTGAGGGACTGACCACCTTCTATCAAGACTGAGGGACTGACCACCTTCTATCAAGACTGAGGGACTGACCACCTTCTATCAAGACTGAGGGACTGACCACCTTCTATCAAGACTGAGGGACTGACCACCTTCTATCAAGACTGAGGGACTGACCACCTTCTATCAAGACTGAGGGACTGACCACCTTCTATCAAGACTGAGGGACTGACCACCTTCTATCAAGACTGAGGGAGTGACCACCTTCTATCAAGACTGAGGGACTGACCACCTTCTATCAAGACTGAGGGAGTGACCACCTTCTATCAAGACTGAGGGACTGACCACCTTCTATCAAGACTGAGGGACTGACCACCTTCTATCAAGACTGAGGGACTGACCACCTTCTATCAAGACTGAGGGACTGACCACCTTCTATCAAGACTGAGGGACTGACCACCTTCTATCAAGACTGGGGGAGTGACCACCTTCTATCAAGACTGGGGGAGTGACCACCTTCTATCAAGACTGAGGGACTGACCACCTTCTATCAAGACTGGGGGAGTGACCACCTTCTATCAAGACTGAGGGACTGACCACCTTCTATCAAGACTGAGGGACTGACCACCTTCTATCAAGACTGAGGGACTGACCACCTTCTATCAAGACTGAGGGACTGACCACCTTCTATCAAGACTGAGGGACTGACCACCTTCTATCAAGACTGAGGGACTGACCACCTTCTATCAAGACTGAGGGACTGACCACCTTCTATCAAGACTGGGGGAGTGACCACCTTCTATCAAGACTGGGGGAGTGACCACCTTCTATCAAGACTGAGGGACTGACCACCTTCTATCAAGACTGAGGGAGTGACCACCTTCTATCAAGACTGAGGGAGTGACCACCTTCTATCAAGACTGAGGGACTGACCACCTTCTATCAAGACTGAGGGACTGACCACCTTCTATCAAGACTGGGGGAGTGACCACCTTCTATCAAGACTGGGGGAGTGACCACCTTCTATCAAGACTGAGGGACTGACCACCTTCTATCAAGACTGAGGGAGTGACCACCTTCTATCAAGACTGAGGGAGTGACCACCTTCTATCAAGACTGAGGGACTGACCACCTTCTATCAAGACTGAGGGACTGACCACCTTCTATCAAGACTGAGGGACTGACCACCTTCTATCAAGACTGAGGGACTGACCACCTTCTATCAAGACTGAGGGAGTGACCACCTTCTATCAAGACTGAGGGAGTGACCACCTTCTATCAAGACTGAGGGACTGACCACCTTCTATCAAGACTGAGGGACTGACCACCTTCTATCAAGACTGAGGGACTGACCACCTTCTATCAAGACTGAGGGACTGACCACCTTCTATCAAGACTGAGGGACTGACCACCTTCTATCAAGACTGAGGGACTGACCACCTTCTATCAAGACTGAGGGACTGACCACCTTCTATCAAGACTGAGGGACTGACCACCTTCTATCAAGACTGAGGGACTGACCACCTTCTATCAAGACTGAGGGACTGACCACCTTCTATCAAGACTGAGGGACTGACCACCTTCTATCAAGACTGAGGGACTGACCACCTTCTATCAAGACTGAGGGACTGACCACCTTCTATCAAGACTGGGGGAGTGACCACCTTCTGTCAGTTCTAATAGCCCAAGTTTCCTTTCCAGTTTGTGGATTTAGTTGTGAATAATCTGACAAGTGAGACAATAATCTGACAAGCGAGACAATAATCTGACAAGCGAGACAATAATCTGACAAGCGAGACAATAATCTGACAAGCGAGACAATAATCTGACAAGCGAGACAATAATTTGACAAGCGAGACAATAATTTGACAAGCGAGACAATAATTTGACAAGCGAGACAATAATCTGACAAGCGAGACAATAATCTGACAAGCGAGACAATAAATTGACAAGTGAGACAATAATCTGACAAGCGAGACAATAAATTGACAAGTGAGACAATAATCTGACAAGCGAGACAATAATCTGACAAGCGAGACAATAATCTGACAAGCGAGACAATAATCTGACAAGCGAGACAATAATCTGACAAGTGAGACAATAATCTGAAAAGCGAGACAATAATCTGACAAGTGAGACAATAATCTGACAAGCGAGACAATAAACTGACAAGCGAGACAATAATCTGACAAGTGAGACAATAATCTGACAAGCGAGACAATAATCTGACAAGCGAGACAATAATCTGACAAGCGAGACAATAATCTGACAAGCGAGACAATAATCTGACAAGCGAGACAATAATCTGACAAGCGAGACAATAATCTGACAAGCGAGACAATAATCTGACAAGTGAGACAATAATCTGACAAGCGAGACAATAATCTGACAAGTGAGACAATAATCTGACAAGCGAGACAATAATCTGACAAGCGAGACAATAATCTGACAAGCGAGACAATAATCTGACAAGTGAGACAATAATCTGACAAGTGAGACAATAATCTGACAAGCGAGACAATAATCTGACAAGTGAGACAATAATCTGACAAGCGAGACAATAATCTGACAAGCGAGACAATAATCTGACAAGCGAGACAATAATCTGACAAGCGAGACAATAGGCCTTTATGATAGTTCGAAAAAAAAAATATGCCTCTGGTAATTAAACAGACTATGTTGAATATAATTTTTACAGACCAGATATAAATTTAAATTTTCTTATCACCAAAAGAATAATAGTCTGAGAAAAGTAGACAAGTGCAGATAGTAACTATCAGACCAGCTGTCTATCACGAGACAAACGCAGATAGTAATTATCAGGTCCACTGTCTATCACGAAACAAGTGCAGATAGTAGCTATCAGATCCACTATCACAAGACTAGTGCAGATAGTAACTATCAGATCCACTCTCACAAGACTAGTGCAGATAGTAACTATCAGATCCACTCTCACAAGACTAGTGCAGATAGTAACTATCAGATCCACTCTCACAAGACTAGTGCAGATAGTAACTATCAGATCCACTCTCACAAGACTAGTGCAGATAGTAACTATCAGATCCACTGTCTAATCACAACAAAACGTGTCAAGTTAAACATGTTTATGGAGAAAGTAAGATCATCTGGACATAGAGATGTTGTCACTGCCAGAGTAAAACTGGGCAATAAAACGTCTTTGGCAGCTCAAACTGTAAGGAGATGCACTCACCTAGATGCACTCACCTAGATGCACTCACCTAGATGCACTCGCACTCACCTAGATGCACTCACCTAGATGTACTCACCTAGATGCACTCACCTAGATGCACTCACCTAGATGCACTCGCACTCACCTAGATGCACTCACCTAGATGTACTCACCTAGATGCACTCACCTAGATGCACTCACCTAGATGCACTCGCACTCACCTAGATGCACTCACCTAGATGTACTCACCTAGATGCACTCACCTAGATGCACTCGCACTCACCTAGATGCACTCACCTAGATGCACTCACCTAGATGCACTCGCACTCACCTAGATGCACTCACCTAGATGTACTCACCTAGATGCACTCACCTAGATGCACTCGCACTCACCTAGATGCACTCACCTAGATGCACTCACCTAGATGCACTCACCTAGATGCACTCGCACTCACCTAGATGCACTCACCTAGATGCACTCACCTAGATGTACTCACCTAGATGTACTCACCTAGATGCACTCACCTAGATGCACTCGCACTCACCTAGATGCACTCACCTAGATGCACTCACCTAGATGTACTCACCTAGATGCACTCACCTAGATGCACTCGCACTCACCTAGATGCACTCACCTAGATGCACTCACCTAGATGCACTCACCTAGATGCACTCACCTAGATGTACTCACCTAGATGTACTTACCTAGATGTACTCACCTAGATGCACTCGCACTCACCTAGATGCACTCACCTAGATGCACTCACCTAGATGCACTCGCACTCACCTAGATGCACTCAGCTAGATGCACTCACCTAGATGTACTCACCTAGATGCACTCACCTAGATGCACTCGCACTCACCTAGATGCACTCACCTAGATGCACTCACCTAGATGCACTCACCTAGATGCACTCACCTAGATGCACTCGCACTCACCTAGATGCACTCACCTAGATGTACTCACCTAGATGTACTCACCTAGATGCACTCGCACTCACCTAGATGCACTCACCTAGATGTACTCACCTAGATGCACTCACCTAGATGCACTCGCACTCACCTAGATGCACTCACCTAGATGCACTCACCTAGATGTACTCACCTAGATGTACTCACCTAGATGTACTCACCTAGATGCACTCGCACTCACCTAGATGCACTCACCTAGATGTACTCACCTAGATGTACTCACCTAGATGCACTCGCACTCACCTAGATGCACTCACCTAGATGTACTCACCTAGATGCACTCACCTAGATGCACTCGCACTCACCTAGATGCACTCACCTAGATGCACTCACCTAGATGTACTCACCTAGATGTACTCACCTAGATGTACTCACCTAGATGCACTCGCACTCACCTAGATGCACTCACCTAGATGCACTCGCACTCACCTAGATGCACTCACCTAGATGTACTCACCTAGATGCACTCACCTAGATGCACTCGCACTCACCTAGATGCACTCACCTAGATGTACTCACCTAGATGCACTCACCTAGATGTACTCACCTAGATGCACTCACCTAGATGCACTCGCACTCACCTAGATGCACTCACCTAGATGTACTCACCTAGATGTACTCACCTAGATGCACTCACCTAGATGCACTCGCACTCACCTAGATGCACTCACCTAGATGTACTCACCTAGATGCACTCACCTAGATGCACTCGCACTCACCTAGATGCACTCACCTAGATGCACTCACCTAGATGCACTCACCTAGATGCACTCGCACTCGCCTAGATGCACTCACCTAGATGTACTCACCTAGATGTACTCACCTAGATGCACTCACCTAGATGCACTCACCTAGATGCACTCGCACTCACCTAGATGCACTCACCTAGATGTACTCACCTAGATGCACTCACCTAGATGCACTCACCTAGATGCACTCACCTAGATGCACTCGCACTCACCTAGATGCACTCACCTAGATTTACTCACCTAGATGCACTCACCTAGATGCACTCGCACTCACCTAGATGCACTCACCTAGATGTACTCACCTAGATGCACTCACCTAGATGCACTCGCACTCACCTAGATGCACTCACCTAGATGTACTCACCTAGATGCACTCACCTAGATGTACTCACCTAGATGCACTCACCTAGATGTACTCACCTAGATGCACTCACCTAGATGTACTCACCTAGATGCACTCACCTAGATGCACTCACCTTGATGCACTCACCTAGATGTACTCACCTAGATGCACTCACCTAGATGTACTCACCTAGATGCACTCACCTAGATGTACTCACCTAGATGCACTCACCTAGATGTACTCACCTAGATGCACTCACCTAGATGTACTCACCTAGATGCACTCACCTAGATGTACTCACCTAGATGCACTCACCTAGATGTACTCACCTAGATGCACTCACCTAGATGCACTCACCTAGATGTACTCACCTAGATGCACTCACCTAGATGCACTCGCACTCGCCTAGATGCACTCACCTAGATGCACTCACCTAGATGCACTCGCACTCACCTAGATGCACTCACCTAGATGTACTCACCTAGATGCACTCGCACTCGCCTAGATGCACTCACCTAGATGCACTCGCACTCACCTAGATGCACTCGCACTCACCTAGATGCACTCGCACTCACCTAGATGCACTCACCTAGATGCACTCGCACTCACCTAGATGCACTCGCACTCACCTAGATGCACTCGCACTCGCCTAGATGCACTCACCTAGATGCACTCACCTAGATGTACTCACCTAGATGCACTCGCACTCACCTAGATGCACTCGCACTCACCTAGATGTACTCACCTAGATGCACTCGCACTCGCCTAGATGCACTCACCTAGATGCACTCACCTAGATGCACTCACCTAGATGCACTCGCACTCACCTAGATGCACTCGCACTCACCTAGATGTACTCACCTAGATGCACTCGCACTCACCTAGATGCACTCGCACTCACCTAGATGTACTCACCTAGATGCACTCGCACTCACCTAGATGTACTCACCTAGATGCACTCGCACTCACCTAGATGTACTCACCTAGATGCACTCGCACTCACCTAGATGCACTCGCACTCACCTAGATGTACTCACCTAGATGCACTCGCACTCACCTAGATGCACTCGCACTCACCTAGATGTACTCACCTAGATGCACTCGCACTCACCTAGATGTACTCACCTAGATGCACTCGCACTCACCTAGATGCACTCGCACTCGCCTAGATGCACTCACCTAGATGCACTCACCTAGATGCACTCACCTAGATGCACTCACCTAGATGCACTCACCTAGATGCACTCACCTAGATGCACTCACCTAGATGCACTCGCACTCGCCTAGATGCACTCACCTAGATGCACTCACCTAGATGCACTCACCTAGATGCACTCACCTAGATGCACTCACCTAGATGCACTCACCTAGATGCACTCACCTAGATGCACTCACCTAGATGTACTCACCTAGATGCACTCGCACTCACCTAGATGCACTCACCTAGATGCACTCGCACTCGCCTAGATGCACTCACCTAGATGCACTCACCTAGATGCACTCACC
Source organism: Cherax quadricarinatus (assembly GCF_038502225.1). Classification (NCBI taxonomy): domain Eukaryota; kingdom Metazoa; phylum Arthropoda; class Malacostraca; order Decapoda; family Parastacidae; genus Cherax; species Cherax quadricarinatus. Next base: position 17,530,753 of record NC_091362.1, read on the forward strand.
TAGATGCACTCACCTAGATGCACTCACCTAGATGCACTCACCTAGATGCACTCACCTAGATGCACTCACCTAGATGCACTCACCTAGATGCACTCACCTAGATGTACTCACCTAGATGCACTCACCTAGATGCACTCACCTAGATGTACTCACCTAGATGCACTCACCTAGATGCACTCACCTAGATGTACTCACCTAGATGTACTCACCTAGATGTACTCACCTAGATGTACTCACCTAGATGCACTCACCTAGATGCACTCACCTAGATGCACTCACCTAGATGCACTCACCTAGATGCACTCGCACTCACCTAGATGCACTCGCACTCACCTAGATGTACTCACCTAGATGTACTCACCTAGATGTACTCACCTAGATGTACTCACCTAGATGTACTCACCTAGATGTACTCACCTAGATGTACTCACCTAGATGCACTCACCTAGATGCACTCACCTAGATGCACTCACCTAGATGCACTCGCACTCACCTAGATGCACTCACCTAGATGCACTCACCTAGATGCACTCGCACTCACCTAGATGCACTCACCTAGATGTACTCACCTAGATGTACTCACCTAGATGTACTCACCTAGATGTACTCACCTAGATGTACTCACCTAGATGCACTCACCTAGATGCACTCACCTAGATGCACTCACCTAGATGCACTCGCACTCACCTAGATGCACTCACCTAGATGCACTCACCTAGATGCACTCGCACTCACCTAGATGCACTCACCTAGATGCACTCACCTAGATGCACTCACCTAGATGCACTCACCTAGATGCACTCGCACTCACCTAGATGCACTCACACTCACCTAGATGTACTCACCTAGATGTACTTACCTAGATGTACTCACCTAGATGTACTCACCTAGATGTACTCGCCTAGATGCACTCACCTAGATGCACTCACCTAGATGTACTCACCTAGATGTACTCACCTAGATGTACTTACCTAGATGTACTCACCTAGATGTACTCACCTAGATGTACTTACCTAGATGTACTCACCTAGATGTACTCACCTAGATGCACTCACCTAGATGCACTCACCGTAGATGTACTCACCTTAGACGTTTGCGTGACTTTGTCAATGGTCCAAGTAGACGTCGTGTAGCTTCTCACCTAGATGTACTCACCTAGATGTACTCACCTAGCTGTACTCACCTAGATGTACTCACCTAGATGTACTCACCTAGATGTACTCACCTAGATGTACTCACCTAGATGTACTCACCTAGATGTACTCACCTAGATGTACTCACCTAGATGCACTCACCTAGATGTACTCACCTAGATGTACTCACCTAGATGCACTCACCTAGATGTACTCACCTAGATGCACTCACCTAGATGTACTCACCTAGATGCACTCACCTAGATGTACTCACCTAGATGCACTCACCTAGATGTACTCACCTAGATGTACTCACCTAGATGTACTCACCTAGATGTACTTACCTAGATGTTCTTACCTAGATATTGTTATACACAAATAACAAGCACGTATAATGGTCCAAGTCGGACCGAAACGTCGTCGTCAGCTCCTCTCTCCTATGTGCGGGTTATTTGTGTATTATTCCTGTTACGGTATTGTGCCTTTGTATTGTTTATGTGGTTACAGGGGTCGAGTCACAGCTCCTTGAAATGTTTATTGCATTCACATGGCCACACTACAACACTTTACATTCACATGGCCACACTACAACACTTTAGCTTCAGAAACAGATTAAAAAAAAACTATATAAATCGACACACAAGTTTATCCTTAAAGAAATACAAGAAACACTGAGAGTGTAGCAACATTTTTCAAGGTATTACATAAATTAGCCACAGAACGAGTTTTTCTTATATCCAGTGTTTCAGTTCTGTAATATTCCTCTGGTCGTATAATCAGTTATTTTGGCGTACATTCTAGCTCCCGGTCTTGACTGTTGTGTAAAAACAACACACGTGTACGGTTGTGTTGTTTTTTCTGAGAGAACTTGTTGCCCACATGTTGATTGATGCATCTGCAAGCAGCACGTCTTGCTCATCACTGCATATTTTTTGCAGACAACGAAGCACAATTTGTACAGGTGTTCGGGGAGATCCTCGACAAAGGCGCGATGCAAACAGGTTCTGATCGGCGGGGCTAGGGAGAGAAATGGCCGGTGACCTGTCTGACCTGACCTCTCTACCTGGTCTTCATCTAGTGCTGCTCCTGCTGCTGTTGTTGTTGCTGCTGTTGTTGCTGTCTCTGCTGCTGCTGTCTCTGCTGCTGTTGCTGCTGCTGCTGCTGTCTCTGCTGCTGCTGTTGCTGCTTCTGCTGTTGTTGCTGTCTCTGCTGCTGCTGCTGTTGTCTCTTCTGTTGCTGCTGCTGCTCCTGCTCCTGCTGTTGTTGCTACTGAGGATGCTGTTACTATACAACCTCGTCTCAGTGAACAACCTCCCTCCATTCTCATCATATCAGAGTCGCCGCACTCTACGTTACAATGTAACTAATATAATACAATGCAATACAATGCTTATTTATATCTCTAACATTATTTTTGTACTATTTTGTTATTAATATAAATTAAAATATAAGAGTAAATTACTTATTACGAAGAATGTAATTTTTCAAGCAATCCTTAATGCTACTGTCAATAATAATAATAATAATATTATTATTATTATTATTATTATTATTATTATTATTATTAACAAAAATAATAAAATAATAGTAGTAATAAAAATAAGAGTAATAACAACAACAATGATAATAATGTTTTTGTATTCGATTTTGTTGCTATTTTTGTTACTACGTTAATCAACCTGCTTGGTGCAATTTCGCCTTTGAGACGAGTTAAAACAAGACCGGTCTTGTTAGTTACTGAGGAGTGGTCTGGTCAGACCAGTTCGTTACTGAGGAGTGGTCTGGTCAGACCAGCTGGTTACTGAGGAGTGGTCTGGTCAGACCAGCTGGTTACTGAGGAGTGGTCTGGTCAGACCAGTTCGTTACTGAGGAGTGGTCTGGTCAGACCAGCTGGTTACTGAGGAGTGGTCTGGTCAGACCAGCTGGTTACTGAGGAGTGGTCTGGTCAGACCAGCTGGTTACTGAGGAGTGGTCTGGTCAGACCAGCTGGTTACTGAGGAGTGGTCTGGTCAGACCAGCTGGTTACTGAGGAGTGGTCTGGCCAGACCAGCTGGTTATTGACGAGTAGTCTGGTCAGACCAGCTGGTTACTGACGAGTGGCCTATTCAAAACAGCTGGTTAATCCATTTAGTAGGCCTAGATGCCCTGGAGGTCTTACTGAGGAACCACCTGGAGTAAGAGAGAACAAGAACCAGGAAGAACAACAAGAACAGTCAAGAACAAGACAGCAAACCAGAACAAGATCAAACAAGAACAATAATAAGAAAGAAGAACAGGAACACCAAACTAAAATAACAAGAGAAAACGACAATAACGAGAACAGGAAAAAAAATCTTAGAAGAAGAAGAAGAGAAAGAAGAAGAGAAAGAAGAAGAGAAAGAAGAAGAGAAAGAAGAAGAGAAAGAAGAAGAGAAAGAAGAAGAGAAAGAAGAAGAGAAAGAAGAAGAGAAAGAAGAAGAGAAAGAAGAAGAGAAAGAAGAAGAGAAAGAAGAGAAAGAAGAAGAGAAAGAAGAAGAGAAAGAATAAGAGAAAGAATAAGAGAAAGAATAAGAGAAAGAATGAGTGAAAGAATGAGTGAAAGAATGAGTGAAAGAATGAGTGAAAGAATGAGTGAAAGAATGAGTGAAAGAATGAGTGAAAGAATGAGTGAAAGAATGAGTGAAAGAATGAGTGAAAGAATGAGTGAAAGAATGAGTGAAAGAATGAGTGAAAGAATGAGTGAAAGAATGAGTGAAAGAATGAGTGAAAGAATGAGTGAAAGAATAAGTGAAAGAATAAGTGAAAGAATAAGTGAAAGAATAAGTGAAAGAATAAGTGAAAGAATAAGTGAAAGAATAAGTGAAAGAATAAGTGAAAGAATAAGTGAAAGAATAAGTGAAAGAATAAGAGAAAGAATAAGAGAAAGAAGAAGTAAAAGGAAGACTTTGAGAATATTAATCTAAACAGAAGCTAAAATTTCCCTACAAACAGAAAGATAATGCGAAACATCGAAGAATATTGATGTCAGGCGACCTGAATGTGAGGAAACAAGAGAAACGTTGCCTGGTTGACTACCAGGAGAGAACGAGAGAAACGTTGCCTGGGTAACTACCATTAAAGAACGAGAGAAACGTTGCCTGGGTAACTACTAGGAGAGAACGAGAGAAACGTTGCCTGGTTGACTACCAGGAGAGAACGAGAGAAACGTTGCCTGGTTGACTACAAGGAGAGAACGAGAGAAACGTTGCCTTGGTAACTACCAGGAGAGAACAAGAGAAACGTTGCCTGGGTAACTACCAGGAGAGAACGAGAGAAACGTTGCCTGGGTAACTACCAGGAGAGAACAAGAGAAACGTTGCCTGGGTAACTACCAGGAGAGAACGAGAGAAACGTTGCCTGGTTGACTACCAGGAGAGAACGAGAGAAACGTTGCCTGGGTAACTACCAGTAGAGAACAAGAGAAACGTTGCCTGGTTGACTACCAGGAGAGAACAAGAGAAACGTTGCCTGGGTAACTACCAGGAGAGAACAAGAGAAACGTTACCTGGGTAGCTACCAGGAGAGAAGAGAAACGTTGCCTGGGTAACTACCAGGAGAGAACAAGAGAAACGTTGCCTGGGTAACTACCAGGAGAAAACAAGAGAAACGTTGCCTGGGTAACTACCAGGAGAGAACAAGAGAAACGTTGCCTGGGTAACTACCAGGAGAGAACAAGAGAAACGTTGCCTGGGTAACTACCAGGAGAGAACAAGAGAAACGCTGCCTGGGTAACTACCAGGAGAGAACAAGAGAAACGTTACCTGGGTAACTACCAGAAGAGAACGAGAGAAACGTTACCTGGGTAACTACCAGGAGAGAACAAGAAAAACGTTACCTGGGTAACTACCAGGAGAGAACAAGAGAAACGTTACCTGGGTAACTACCAGGAGAGAACAAGAGAAACGTTACCTGGGTAACTACCAGGAGAGAACAAAAGAAACGTTGCCTGGGTAACTACCAGGAGAAAACAAGAGAAACGTTGCCTGGGTAACTACCAGGAGAGAACAAGAGAAACGTTGCCTGGGTAACTACCAGGAGAGAACAAGAGAAACGTTGCCTGGGTAACTACCAGGAGAGAACAAGAGAAACGTTACCTGGGTAACTACCAGGAGAGAACAAGAGAAACGTTACCTGGGTAACTACCAGGAGAGAACAAGAGAAACGTTACCTGGGTAACTACCAGGAGAGAACAAGAGAAACGTTACCTGGGTAACTACCAGGAGAGAACAAGAGAAACGTTACCTGGGTAACTACCAGGAGAGAAGAGAAACGTTACCTGGGTAGCTACCAGGAGAGAACAAGAGAAACGTTACCTGGGTAACTACCAGGAGAGAACAAGAAGACTCGGCATTATTACCTTCCTCAGAGGTAATAATCTCAGGTTTAACAAGAAAATAAAGGAACAAATTTGTCTCGTCTCCCTCTTCGTTTTTGTCTTCGTTTATTTTACTGTTTGATTAATAACAACACTGCGACCAGCCAGGGGATCGAACCCGTGTTGTTTTAGCCCGCCTCATAGTGAGCGAAAATTCACAACGCTCTAACCCACTGGACCATACAATCCTAAAAGAATCACGCACCCAACAGAGCTAGGTGTTGTACCGTGATCCGAGGATATACAATGGTGTGGGTGCCTCAGAGCTAATTTCATTCTACTGTCCTCGGATCACGGTACAACACCTAGCTCTGCTGGGTGCGTGATTCTTGTAGGACTGGTCCAGTGGGTTAGAGCGTCGCGAATTATCGTTCACCATGACGCGGGCTAAAACAACACGGGTTCGATCGTACATCTGATCAGTAAACCAATAATCTGCCCGGGTGTATGAAGTGTTTCTGTACATCTTCTCCAAAGTCTTGTAGGTAACGAGAATGACTGCAAGAATGGTTTTTGACTTCCACCTCGCATTGCTGACGTTTGGAATTTTCTGAAAGTTAATTAATACGTATGTATTGTATTGTATTGCGCGCGCGCGTGTGTGTGTGTGTGTGTGTGTGTGTGTGTGTGTGTGTGTGTGTGTGTGTGTGTGTGTGTGTGTGTGTGTTTGTTACCAAAAGTGGATACATCAGTAATGTGCTGCTACTTTATACAATATGATAATTACATAGAAATTTCATACATACAAATTGTTAAAATCTGTCGGTTTGAGTTGAGAGACTTCAGTAGGGCAATGATAGAGAGAGAGAGAGAGAGAGAGAGAGAGGGTGAGGAAGGGGAGGGAGGAGGCGGCTACTGTATCACTGGAAGCCACTGGAAAGCTGAGATATCAAGGTGGAGAGAGAAAAGATAGTGAAGAAACTGGAAAAAGACTGACGATCAAGACAAAGGAAGAACACGACACAGTTGACTCCTCGTCGATTACGTCGTAAAACCAACATATAAGAAACACTTTCAGGACCACTAGACTAGCCAGAAAACAGATAGCAGAGTGGATATATACCTGTAGACGCTGACTACGTCCTTAAACGAACACTCTGGTATACTGCGTGAAAAGTTATTTTATCCTCCTAATCCAAACAATGCAGAGCAACTCGTCTCAATTGCAAAGAATGCAAAATGTTTCAAAATAAATATTGCTTACCAATCTTTTCAACCAGATAAACCGTTCCAGCCACGATATGGTGATTTTATTCCTTGTTATTGGTAACTAAATATCAGACTTCTAATGGAAACATTTCTCAGTGATGCACAACTACTCACACTTGCCAATTAACTCAAATTCAGCTGTAATAAGCAGTTGCATGGACCAGTGGGTCTGATGCATTGTTCCTTCCTTCATAAGTGGATGTGACTTGGACTTGACTGGTCTAGGCCAGTAGGTGACTTGGACTTGCCTAGCATGAGTCAGTAGGCCTGCTGCAGTGCTCCTTCTTTCTTATGTTAACTGTAATACTGTTGTTGGAATTACTGACAATATGTAAATGAATCAACAGAAGGGTGGAAGAAAGGCTCACACCTCGGTTCGAGCCCCTAGTCCAACCTTCTCTTTATTTACACTTACCAATATTTGCAACTAAACTTTTTTTCAACCTTCTATTGCAAGCCTTCATCAGCGACTCACTTAAACTCACTAACCAGCCCTTAAATTTACCTTCAAGACAAATCCACTAACACTAGACACAGACGATGACAGCAGGAGTATTAGTCATGTGGCTGACTAAATGTCTGCTCTCACACTGACAAGAGCAGCCAACACAAGGATAGAGATGGTAATAATGGTAGAACTACCGACAAAATGTTAGGTAAATGGGCACTGAAAGCAATAGAACATTGCGACAAGGTTTTCTTCTCCAAGAACATTGTCAAGTCATAACGTTGCCACAATAAAAATGTTACATTAATTTCATCTATCTCAGTTAAGCTAACAAAGGGAGACATACCCAGAGGTGAACAACTCACCTATTTTATACAATGAGAGATGTATATTTCTCAGCGTGTATACAGCACGTGTATCGCTGTATATTTACACCGAGAGAATACTTTTAATATGTGTTTCAGTGATTAAAGCGTCCTTGTGTACAAGTGACACAGACCTAATTACCCTCGTGCCATCGACTGACTTTAAACCCAACAAAACGGACTAAGAACAGCCAAGTCAAGACTGTATCTGATGAAATGTCGGCCCAGACGATGACAAGAGTGTCTGACCAAATGTCAGCCCCTGATTAAGAAGGGTGCCAGCATAATCTAACCTCGGCTGTGCCTGGTCAAATGTCGGCTCATATTAACGACGTCAGCAGCCATGTCTGACCTCCACTTATCCCGCGTCGGGACCTCCTATCGTGTTTTTTTCCCTCTCTGTCTTGAGGTGCAAACACATCACTCCTTTCCAGTGGACCAACCTTTATGATGACATCTGGAGGTGTGGCAAAGACCAAGGGTATAAAATATATTGAAGGCATTATTTGGATGATGATGATGATGATGATGATAATAATAACATTGTTACAGGAGGAGGGGGGGAAAACGAAGGGACTGAGGTAGAGGGAGGGAGGGACTGAGGTAGTGAGGGAGGGACTGAGGTAGTTAGGAAGGAAGGGACTGAGGTAGTAAGGGAGGCTGGGAATTGAGTTAGAGGTCAACCAAAGAGAAACTGCTCCTGAGAGATCACCTACACTCGTTGGGGGGTCACATTAGGTCAAAGGTCACCTGTGAACATGGGTACTCGGGGTGCCACTGGCCCACTCTTGTAAGTTCATGAGTCAGTAATAACATTCAACACCACAGCCGCCACTTAATCTTTACCCAACAGGAACTAATGTTGTTATTATTAATCTGTCTGTCTGTCTCTCTCTCTCTCTCTCTCTCTCTCTCTCTCTCTCTCTCTCTCTCTCTCTCTCTCTCTCTCTCCTCACAATATAAGTTTGTTTTGGAACCTGTATTTTTTTTTTGTTTATTCGTGAATTTATGACTTTTCTAATATCATGAAACTGTCCCGTAGCTCAATTGGTAGCGCACTTAGCTCACACACTGAGGTCCGTTTTTCGATCCTCGGCACGGGTGGGAACATTAGGACGTGTTTCCTTAAGACACCTACTGTCCAATGTAAAATGTGTACCTGGGTGTTAGTCGACTGGTGTGGGTCGCATCCTGGGGACGAAATTTACTTAATTTGGCCGAAATGCTCTACATAACAAGGAGCTTTCTATATAAGAGTATGTCATTGATGTTAACTAGGTTTGTATACCTTGTACATGTACTTGTAGAAATAGAAATGATTTATTATCATAATTATTATTATTATTATTATTATTATTATTATTATTATTATTATTATTATTATTATTATTTGTAATAGTAGTAGTATTAAGGGACTACAACAGTTTCTTCCCTGATCTGCTGTTAGCTTTAATAGGTACACAGTGATAATAGCCAACAAAGCCCAGCCTTGGGCGAAACGTTGCATTACCAGTGTCTTTTATTTCCATCCTTTTCCCAGCTCCTCTGTAAGGCGTCAGCACACACACACTACAGCTCACTGGAAGAAATCATTCACGAGGCCCCTCACTGCCTCGTCACAGTGCTGACAGAATGTCTTGCTCCAGGCAGGGTAAAACAAACACACACGCACACACAGGGATGTTAGGAAGTATTTCTTCAGTCACAGAGTTGTCAGGAAGTGGAATAGTCTGGGAAGTGATGTAGTGAAGGCAGGATCCATACATAGCTTTAAGAAGAGGTATGATAAAGCGCATGGAGCAGGAAGAGTGACCCAGTAGCGACCAGTGAAGAGGCGGAGCCAGGAGCTATGAATCGACCCCTTCACCCACAACTAGGTGAGTACAACTAGGCGAGTACACACACACACACACACTTCTGCTTTTAGGTAATTACCACAAGGAGAGATAAATCTTCCTCCCCAGCCGCCTGATTTGGTTTTCACAGCGTGCAACGTAACGTATCTTTTCACCATTGTTTTACTTCAGATTTAACACTGACGTGCATGGCGCAAATGGTTGTGTGTATGGATTCTGGATTGTTTCTCGTGTTGTTTTCCAGGGTAAGTCAAAGGCCGAGACAACCAACGTTCGGGGTTTACCACGTTTTGGTTTACTCTGCCGACGTCATAATATAATAATAGATCCCCTTCACACGACAGTATAAATGATGTGATGCAAAGAACAGATGACATAAGAGATTAAAGTTACTCTTCGGTCCAATGCTAGAGGATTGCATTCATAGTTGTCGCTGCTCAGTACCCAACATTTATCGACCCATTATATGCCTCTGTAATTTTTTTTTGAATGCCACCTATGGCATGGGGTATTGAGTGACTACCACCCATAAGACAGGTATGGGATTAGTAACGGGATCGATCCCTGCATACGTCAGACTATTCACACCGTAGTATTGTGTACTTTGTCCCAAAGTGTATAGATTCGAGCCTTCTCTGGCCTAAATGTTTGTAGAATATTTCGCTTGTTCTGTAATATATAATATCGTGCCGAATAGGTAGAATTGGTCAGTTAGCGAGAACTTTAAAATTAAGTCTTTTTTAACATTTTCTTTTATACATTTAAAGATATATTTTTTCATTTATGTCAATCAAAAAATTAATAATTTTGTACCAAAAGAACCTTAGAAAAACTTACCGAACCTTATTATAGCAAGTGCAATTTAATTTAGCCTAATCCAAATATATTTTAGATAAGTTTACAGTAATTTAATAATAAACAGACACAATGAAATATATATTTTCCGCTAGGTTCAGATTAATTTTTGCAAAATTATTGCATAAACAAATTTTTGCTTGCCTTATTTGGCAAGAAGAGCATTGCTATTTAAGCTAAAATTGCAAGTTTTACGTATTCAGCACGACATTATATATACAGTGGAACCCCAAATATCAGCCACTGCATTTATTAGCTGATTCGTATTTAGGCTGATTTTTGGGCGGAAATTTTGCTCCGTAATTCGGCTGGTGCCTCGTAAATCGTCCGTATTATGCAAGTCAGCCCGCCTCTCACTGGGACAACGCATGTAGGCGAGTCAGTCTCCCTGAGTCTCTTGGTAAATGAGCATATACTCTGCGCATTCATTCAAATATTTATATGCTTGTTTATTGAGTGCAACTGTGAAATAAGCAACCATGGGCTCAAAGAAAGTTCAGAGTCCTGAGTTCATAGATGAGGAAATATCCAAAATTTATGAAATAGGTAATGATTTAAAATACCCAAGAAATGTAATTGATAAATCTTTTAAAGTTGCTAGAAAT
>NC_091362.1:17546616-17549116 GCF_038502225.1 Cherax quadricarinatus
CATTCTTCCTATCAAACACGCTCACGCATGCCTGCTGGAAGTCCAAGCCCTCGCACACAAAACCTCCTTTACCCCCTCCTCCAACCTCCTGTGTCGACCTACCCCTGCCTTCCCCACTACAGACTGATACACTCTGAAGCCATTCTGCTCTTTGCCCATTCTCTCTACACGTCCGAACCACCTCAACAACCCTTCCTCAGCCCTGACAACAGTTTTGGTAATCCCGCACCTCCTAACTCAAACTACGAATTCTCTGCATTATATTCACACCACACATTGCCCCCAGACATAACATCCTCAACTGCCTCCAGCCTTCTCCCGCTGCAACATTCATCACCCACGCTCACACCCATATAAGAGCGTTGGTAAAACTATACTCCTTACATTCCCTCTTTTGCCTCCAAGGACAAAGTTCTTGTCTCCACAGACTCCTATGCAATCTACTCACTCTTTTTCCTCATCACCCTATGATTCACCTCATCTTTCATAGACCCATCCGCTGACACGTCCACTCCCAAATATCTGAATACGTTCAATTCTCCATACTCTCTCCTCCAATCTGATATCTAATCTTTCATCATCTAATCTTTTTTGTTATCCTCATAACTCATCTTTCTGTATTCACTTTTAATTTTCTTCTTTTGCACCCTACCAAATCTATCCACCAATCCCGTATTTCTTCAGAATCTCCCAAGAGCACAGTGTCATCAGCAAAGAGCAGCTGTGACAACCCCCACTTCTGTAGATTCTTTATCTTTTAACCCACGCCTCTTGCCAAGACCTCTCGCATTTACTTCTTACAACCCCATCTATAAATATATTAAACAACCACGGTGACATCACACATCCTGTCTAAGGCCTACTTTACCGGGAAAAATTTCCTCTTCCTACATACCTAACTTCTTGAGCCTCACTATCCTCGTAAAAATCCCCCTCTTCACTGCTTTCAGTAACCTACTCCTACACCATACACTTCTGCAATGATCTGCCACATTGCTCTCATCCTCACCCTGTCATACGCCTTTCCAAATCCATAAATGCCACAAAGACCCTTTAGCCTTATCTAAATACTGTTCACTCTATATGTTTCACTGTAAACACCTGGTTCACACCCCTACCTTCCTAAAGCCTCCTTGTTCATCTGCTATCCTAGCCTCCGTTCACTTAATTCTTTCAATTATAACTCTACCATACACTTTACCAGGCACACCAACAGACTTATCTCCCCTATAATTTTTGAAATTTTTATCCCCTTTGCCTTTTATACAAAGGAACTATGCATGCTCTGCCAATCCCTAGGTACCTTACCTCTTCCATACATTTATTAAATAATTGCACTCAATCCACTCCGTAAAAACTATATCCCCACCTGCTTTTAACATTTCTATCTTTATCCCATCAATCCCGGCTGCCTTACCCCCTTTCATTTCACCTACTGAACATAAGAAGAAGAACATAAGAACGAAGGAACACTGCAGAAGGCCTACTGGCCCATGTGCGAGGCAACCAGTCTCACTGGATTCAAGCCAGCACCCAACCTAGACAGGTCAGTCACATTGACTTAAGGAGAACATTTATAACCGACCGTTAGCACAAGCTATCAGGTCTAACTCACACCACCCACATCTACCATGTATTTATCCAACCTATTTTTAAAGCTACACAAACGTTCTGGCCTCATAACGGTACTTGGGAGTTTGTTCCACTCATCCACAACTCCCATTACCAAACCAGTACTTTCCTATATCCTTCCTGAATCTGAATTTCTGCTTCCAACTTAAAAACCATTGCTGCGAGTCCTGTCTAGGCTAGATATTTTCAGCACACTATTTACATCCCCTTTATTTATTCTCTGTCTTCCAATTTATACACCTCAATCATATCCCCTAATTCTACGTCTTCTAGAGAGTGCTCAGGGCCCTTAGTCTATCCCTCATAGGGAAGGTTTGATACATGGGATCATCTTTGTCATCCTCCTTGTACATTTTCCAGAGAATCTCTATATCCATCTGTAAATACGGTGACCAAAACTGTGCAGCATGGACCCAAATGAGGCCTACCAAGGATGGCAGAGTTGAAGAACGACCCGAGGACTTATTATTTATGCTTCTGATATGAAGCCAAGGATTCTATTAGCTTTATTGCGGAACACTTATGCACTGTTGTCTTGGTTTCCAGATTAATGCTGAACCAGAACTCAAATCTTTTTTTCGCAATCCGTAATATTAAGATCTACATTATTTAGTTTATATGTGGCATGGTTATTGTCCTGTCCAACATTTAGAACTTTGCATTTGTCTATATTAAACTGCATCTGCCATCTCCGACCACTGCATCAGTCTATTCAAATCTTCCTTGAGTGCTCGAATGTCCGTCAGGAATGAATTGACGGCCGAGTTTTGGTGTCATCGGCAAACTTGCTGATGTCGCTCTTTATGCCCCCATCTATGTCGTTTATAGATTAGAACAGCAGGGGGCCCAACATTGACCCCTGTGGAAC